>NC_091950.1:407155022-407455022 GCF_031021105.1 Erythrolamprus reginae
CAGAGGGGGAGGATGAGGAACAGGAGGTGCAGGCAGACGAGGAGGAGGAATCTCAGGCTGAGGAAGAGGGGGAACAGCCAGAGGCCCCCGAGAGGGAGCTCTCCCCAGCAAGCAGCCTGGATTCCTTAGAGGAAAATGCACAAGCAATAATCGATCTGCGACAGAGAAGAGCAACACAAAGAAGGGACCAATTAGCTAGGTACTTTCAGCACTAAAGAGGCAACAGCTGGGTTTGGGTGTGGTGCTCTCTGGAAAGGCTAAAAGGCAGACCCACCCTTCCTGGCTTGTGGAGTATTATCTTTGGGAGTCCTGGGACCTGGCTGTGCTCTTTGGCGTCTTGGAATTCTGGTTTGTGACTTTGAATACTGAAACCTTGGGGGGAAAAGGTGGGGGGTCTTATTCTCTACAGTGGTGGGTGTGCCAGCAAGAAGGCTGCTGTATTGTCTGGACATCAGGACTCTGCTGTAAAGTCTCATAACCTGCCTGTGGGGAAGAACAGGTTTTTCTCTGTGTTTATTTTTCAAGCTATAAAGTACTTTTGCTTTTACCAGCGTGTCTGGCTGTTTTTTCCAGTTGGTGTTGAGGTCTGGGGGCACCCAGACAGAACACCTTCCTTCTTTTCTTTTCCAAAAAAGGCCCCAAAACACACAGTTCCATACAGCACAAGGTGATTGTGTCAGCTATTACCAATGTTACTTTGAGACCAGCCAGAGAAATAGTGGAAATCTGATGAAACAGGCCATCAGGGTGTAACTATGATTACATCGGTCCAAAATACTTTGTTGCTTTATAGTAAATGGGGCCAGCCACTCATCTAAGTCGAAGTGCATTATATTTAAAATGTAGCATATTGTTTTGTGATGCGTGACAGAAGGTATTACATACACATGTTTCTGTCCCTGGAAATTAAAAGAAAAAGGATAGAAATAAGCCATCGTTTCAAGGTTAAGCATAAAATTTATCAGGAAAGACTTAATGAACTCAATAAGTAGTCTGGAGGACAGAAGGGAAAGGGGGACATGATCAAAACATTAAAGGGTTAAATAAAGTTCAGGAGAGAAGTGTTTTTAATAGGAAAGTGAACACAAGAACAAAGGGGCGCAATCTGAGGTTAGTTGGGGGAAAGATCAGAAGCAACGTGAGAAAATATTATTTTACCGAAAGAGTAGTAGATGCTTGGAACAAACTTCTAGCAGACGTTGTTGGTTGGTAAATCCACAGTCACTGAATTTAAACATGCCTGGGATAAACATATATCCATCCTAAGATATAATACAGAAAATAGTACAAGGGCAGACTAGATGGACCATGAGGTCTTTTTCCGCCGTCAATCTTCTATGTTTTTCTATGTTTCTAAGATGCCCCTAATCTGTTTTCTAAAACTCCCATAATCTAATAATGGGACTAGTCCTGTACAAGATAACCATTTGCCTGAAGTGATTTAGAGTTTCCTAACTAAGCAGGGGATTGGACTAGAAGATGGATTAACCAATGGGTGACCAACCGTACCCAACGAGTAGTCCTCAATGGGTCCAAGTCCACATGGAGAGAAGAAAGCAGTGCGGTACCACAAGGTTCCATCCTAGGCCCAGTACTCTTAAATACCTTCATTAATGACCTAGATGAGGGAATAGAAGGGGAACTAACCAAATTTGCAGATGACACCAAGCTGGCGGGAGTAGCCAATACTCCAGAGGGTAGGCTCAGGATCCAGATAGATCTTGACAGAATTGTACACTGGGCCTCAGCAAATAAAATGAAATTCAATGCAGAGAAAAGTAAAATCCTACACAGGTAAGAAAAACCAAAGACATACATATAGAAACATAGAAGACTGACGGCAGAAAAAGACCTCATGGTCCATCTAGTCTGCCCTTATACTATTTCCTGTATTTTATCTTACAATGGATATATGTTTATCCCAGGCATGTTTAAATTCAGTTACTGTGGATTTACCAACCACATCTGCTGGAAGTTTGTTCCAAGGATCTACTACTCTTTCAGTAAAATAATATTTTCTCATGTTGCCTTTGATCTTTCCCCCAACTAACTTCAGATTGTGTCCCCTTGTTCTTGCATTCACTTTCCTATTAAAAACACTTCCCTCCTGAACCTTATTTAACCCTTTAACATATTTAAATGTTTCGATCATGTCCCCCCTTTCCCTTCTGTCCTCCAGACTATACAGATTGAGTTCATTAAGTCTTTCCTGATACGTTTTATACTTAAGACCTTCCGTCATTCTTGTAGCCCGTCTTTGGACCCGTTCAACTTTGTCAATATCTTTTTGTAGGTGAGGTCTCCAGAACTGAACACAGTATTCCAAATGTGGTCTCACCAGCACTCTATATAGCGGGATCACAATCTCCCTCTTCCTGCTTGTTATATCTCTAGCTATGCAGCCAAGCATCCTACTTGCTTTTCCTACCGCCCGACCACACTGCTCACCCATTTTGAGACTGTCAGAAATCACTACCCCTAAATCCTTCTCTTCTGAAGTTTTTGCTAACACAGAACTGCGTGAAACCACATTCAATAGCAGCGGCTGTAAGAGGTATCTTGGCATCTTGGTGGATAACCAACTAAATAGTCTTCGGAGTCTTCGGAGAGGGGCGGCATACAAATCTAAGTAATAAATAAAATAAAAAATAAAATAAATATGAGCCAGCAATGTGCAGCAACAGCCCAAAAGGCCAAAACAATCCTAAATTCATTAACAGAGGGATAAAAACAATACAGGAATATGGAGGTACTAATCCCACTCTATAAACACTTAATTAGACCACACCTACAGGACTGCATTCAGTTTTGGTCACCACACTACAAAAAACGACATTGCAATTCTATAGAGCAAGTGCAGGAAAGCAACCAGAATGATGAAGGGACTGGAAATTAAAACGGATGAAGAGAGGTTGCAGGAACTGGGCATGGCTAGTCTAACAAAGAGAAGGACCAGGGGAGACATGTTAGCAGTGTTTCAATACCTGAGGGGCTGTCACAGAGAGGAAGGGGGTCAAGCTGTTTTCCAAAGCACCAGAGGGCCAGACAAGGAACAATGGATGGAAGCTGACCAAAGAGAGATTCAACCCGGAAATAAGGAGGAACTTTCTGATGGTGAGAGTAATCAACCAGTGGAACAACTTGCCTGTGGAGGTTGTGAGCACTCTGACACTTGTAAATAAGGGATTATCTGAAATGTTATTGCCAGAATTTCAATAAAGCTGCTACAAAACCATTTCCTGGGATATTCAGAAACTAGCATTCCAATCAACTGATTTAATAATAATCTTTGTCTTGCTACATAAAGCACATATGCTATGGGTGGGTTGGGTAGGTGGGAAGAAACATAGCAGGTTTTTTTAAATTGCCCAAATGCTTTTGTCCATCTCTCTCCCACCCCTCACTATCAACGATCGGAGCCTTTGAATGATCTTGCAGCATATTTATTTATTTGTTTGTTTGTCTGTCTGTCTGTCTGTCTGTCTGTCTGTCTGTCTGTCTGATTGGTTGGTTGGTTTTTTGTTTGTTTGTTTGTTTATTTATTTATTTGTCAAACAATTATAGGGTGATAATTTGTACATATTAAACTTTAGATAAGTAATGATAAAAAGTAGACAATAGGACAGGGACGGTAGGCACAATGGTGCGCTTATGCACACCCCTTACAGACCTCTTAGAAAGGAGGAGAGGTCATTTGTAGATAGTCTAAGGTTAAAGGTTTTGGGGTTAGGAGAAGAAACCACAGAATCAGGTAGTGCATTCCAGGCGTTGATTACTCTGTTGCTGAAGTCGTATTTTTTTCCGGTCAAGTTTGGAGCGGTTGACATTTAGTTTAAATCAATTTCGTGCTCGTGTGTTGTTGCAGTTGAAGGTGAAGTAGTCGTTAACAGGGAGGACATTATGGTATATGATTTTATGAACTATAATTAAGTCGGAACGGAGACGACGGAGTTGCTCATCCATGCTTTATCCTCTTCAAAGTCCACCAAGGTACAGAGACTGCCTCTCATAACAGACCAAGGGCTCTGACTCTTATTTTAGCATTCAGTACGATTCTGAGCCGCATGGATGACCAGATTCAAGGATTTCCCCTCCTCCCGCCTGTGTTAGGGGGGCAGCTTTTATTAAATCTCTCTTCTTACTCTGCAACATTTACAGGGGTTACGGTCATGGGTCACTGGCAGAAAATACAGAACATGAGCATTTTCTCAGCATGATGGGAAGCTTGCAAGGCAGGAAGACAAAGAGGGAAATAGATGGGGGGGGGGGCCTTGGAGGCTCAATTATATGAATAATCGTTAAGGAAGCTGAGTATATTCAGCCTAGAGAAGAGAGAGCTGAAGAAGGTACTGTATAATGCAGTCTACTTAAAGGGCCATTACAGGGATGCAGTCAAGTTCAAGTGAGGTACTAACACCACTCTATAAAGCAGTGCTTCTCATCCTTTCTAATGCTGCAACCCCTTAATACAGTTCCTCATGTTGTGGTGATCCCCAACCATAAGTCTAGCACCAATTCTCCCAACAGAGCTTTAAGCTGGTTGGCAGGAAGGTAAGAGGGACACCCCAACTGTAAACACCTGATTGGTCGGATTGTAAAAATATGTTTCAAAAGCGCCAGAATAGAAGCTTTAGTTCCTAACACATGGAAATTTGTCTTTTCCCATAGTCTTAGGAAACCCCTATGAAACGGTCGTTAGATCCCCAAAGGGGTCCCGACCCCCAGGTTGAGAACCATTGCTATAAAGCCTTAAGAGGACCACACCTAGATTACTGCTTCCAGTTTTGATCACCACTCTATAAAAATAAGATGTTGAGACAGATGTTGAAAGAGTACAGAGGAGAACAACTTCGACAATTACGGGACTGGAGGCTAAAACATTTACAGGAATTGGGCATGGTTAGTCTTGTGAAGAGAAAGACCAGGGGAGACATGATAGCAGTCTTCCAATATTTGAGGGGCTGCCAGAGAAGGGTGGGGGGTGGGTTTCAAGCTATTTTACAAAGCACCTGAAGGCCAGACAAGGAATAATGGATGGAAATTGAACAAGGAGAGATTCAACCTGGAAATAAGGAGATGTTTTCTAATAGTGAGAGCAATTAGCCAATGGAACAGCTTGCCATTGGAATTTGTGGAAGCTTCAATACTGGAGGTTTTCAAGAAGAGCCTGGCATCTGTCAGAAATGGTGTATGGTCTGCTGGATTGGACTAGCTAGAGGACCTACATGATCCCTTCCAACTCTGTTAATATGATATACAGTGGTACCTCGAGATACGAGTTTAATTCGTTCCGGACCTGCGCTCTTAAGTCGAGCAGCTCTTATCTCGAACGACTTTTCCCCATAGGAATTAATATAAATAATTTTAATTGGTTCCAGCCCTCAAAAAACTCACAAAGTTAGTCTAAATTATGCAAAAAGACATTGCAAGAATAAATGTAACTTTACTTATTAATAAGATGATAAGCTGAGAGCTTTCCTTCCCTTCCTCTTTTTACCCAAAACAATCAACATGGCAAACTTTTATTTTTATTCATTAAACTATAGTTATTTATTCAACTTCACTGCCACCCAATCCTGTAGAGGGAGGAAAGAAAGGAGGAAGGAAAAGGAAAGCAAGAAATGGAGGGAGGAAAGGAAGGAAGGAAGGAAAGAAAGGAAGGAAGAAAGAAAGGAAGAAAGAAAGAAAGGGTGAAGGGACAGGAACAGAGGAAGGAAGCAAGGAAACTTATGAAAGGGGAGAGTAACTTCACTGCCACCCAATCCTGTAGAGGGAGGAAAGAAGGGAGGAAGGAAAAGGAAAGCAAGAAATAGAGGAAGGGAAGGTAAAAGAGAGAAAGTAAAAGAGCAAGAAAGAAAGCAAGCAAGAGAGAAAGAAAGAAAATGAAAGAGAAATAAAAATAGAGAGGGAGAATGAAAGAAATGGAAGGAGGGAAGGAAGGAGAGAAAGAAAGAGAAAGAAAGAAAGAAAGAGAAAGAAAGAAAGAAAGAAAGAAAGAGAAAGAAAGAAAGAGAAAGAAAAAAGAATGAAAGAGCAAGAGAGCAAGAGAGAAAAAGAAAGAGAGAGAGAAAGAAAGAAAGAAAGAAAGAAAGAAAGAAAGGCAACTTCAAAGAAAGGCTCACTGAGCATCTCTCACTCTCTCTCTCTTTCTATCCCTCTCTCTTTCTCTCCCCCCTCTCCCCCCCTTTCCCTCTCTCTTTCTCTCTCTCCCTCTCTCTTTCTCTCCCCCCTCTCCCCCCTTTCCCTCTCCCCCCCCAGGCCAGCAGCGATGTTTTAAAACAGCCGCGCCGTTTGCGAGCTAACTCCTGAGGTGCGGAAGTTCGCCTCTGGCGTTTGGGCCACTCGGAATGTGAAATTCAAAACAGCGTTCGGATCCCCCCACCCCCAGCAGAAGCCAAGGACCCCCAGAGTGGGGGGGCGACCGCCTCTCCACTCACCAAGTGCCGGGATACGAGCCGAGAAGAGCCGGGCTGGCTTACTTTCCTTCCTTCCCGCGCTGATGCAGAGCCACTCGAACAAAGCGTCATGCCCCCCTGACGCTTTTGGCGGCAAAAGAGCCCAGCGTCGCTTCGGAAGCCGCCGAAAGCATCAGAGGGGCGCGACGCTTTGTTCGAGTGGCTCTGCATCAGCGTGGGAAGGAAGGAAAGTAAGCCAGCCCAGCTCTTCTCGGCTCGTATCGCGGAGAGGGGCGGCATACAAATCCAAGTAATAAATAAAATAAAATAAAAAAATGTCTCTCCTCTCCCAGCTCTTATCTCGAGTAGCTCTTAAGTCGAGCAGCTCTTATGTCGGGGTTCCACTGTACTATAATATGTTCTGTCGAGCTCTCTCGTAGACTCCTCCCAAAAATTCACAGGTACAAATTGCAGACACACACACGTTTGAAAATTCAAAACAATGTTCTTTATAATGAAAATTCACTTAACCTAAGCCCTCTTTTGATATAGCAAAGAGCACTCGTCTCCAACCAAACTGGTAATTTGTACAAGTCCCTTATCAGTTCTGTGATACTTAGCTTGCAGCTGTGAGGCAATTCACAGTCCTTCTTCTTTCACAAAGTGAAACACACTTTGCTCTGGTTTAGTTTCAAAGCAGGGAAAAATCAGCACACAAAAGGTCAAAGGCAGCAAAGCAGTCACGAAACACAACAATCAGATAATCCTCCACAATGGCCAAACCCACAGGCTGCTCTTTATAGCAGCCTCACTAATTACCACAGCCCCACCCAACCACAGGTGGCCTCATTTTCTTTGATAATAATCTCTCAGTTGTTGCTGCCTATGCATCGCTCTCTGCATGTGTGGCTGTATCATTAACTCTTGTTCTGAATCCAAGGAGGAGCTAGATAATTGATCTCCTTCTGAGCTGTCTGCCACACTCTCCTCCTCCCTGTCACTCATGTCTTCTTGGTCAGAGGAACCTTCATCAGCAGATTTCATCGGGGGCAAAACAGGCCTGCAGCATGTGGATGTCTCCCCCACATCCACAGTCCTTGGGGCAGGAGCTGGGCCAGAGCTAACCACAACATAATATATATTATAATAAAGAAGTTCTTAAAGGAAGACCTCAGCCTCACTCAGTGTTCTGATTTGCTTGAATTCGTAAGTCAGGATCCTGACACCTGCAATGATACCCTAACACCCTTAATAACATCTGCCTGTCCCAGGTCCTTGGGAAGGACTCAATAGGCAGATAAAAATGCCAAATCCAGTCTAAACCTCTGGCTGACTCTGCCCGCAATCATCACCATTATTTTCTTATAGATATTTTTTATTGATTTTTTTTGAATATTTACATCTTTGTACTTTCAGGTGGGTCAACATCCATATATTTACATTTATATTGATATGTTATATATTTATACATTTGTACACATAATTCTTTATAATATTCCATTTTTACTGTGAATTTGCATTTCTTTTTTGTGTCCATTTGTATCGCTTTGACCAGGTTGAATAATAATCTGAGTCCTTTTGATCGTTTAATTCCATAGTTAATCGGTCCATTTCTGCACATTCATATATTTTTTAAATTATCTCCTTATCACCAGGTGCCAGTGGGTCTTTCCATTTTTGTGCATAAGCAATTATTGCAGCTGTTACAATATGTAGTACTAAATATTTAATGTTCTTTTACATATGGTTTTGTAATAATGCCTAATAAAAAGAATTCTGGTGTAAATTTAATTACTGTATCTGTTATTTCTTGTAACCACTTTCTCAGTCTCCTCCAATATTTCTTTGCTTTGGGACATAACCACCATAGATGAAAGAAGGTGCTGCAATCATCATCATTATACATTATCAAACCTGTATGCCATCCAACTCTCAGCAACTCTAAGCAGAGGGTGAAGGTTCATTCTCCCAGCTTGTCGGTTGATTTCCAAACATTTCATTTCCAGGCTAAGTAACTCTAAGCAGTTCACAACATTTAAAGAAGTTGCAATAATATTAATGAAACAGAGTCACTTTGGACAATGAAATTGGCACCATAGAGGGGGTGGACAAAGAAATGAAAACACCTTACAGCTCTTCCGTGGAATCCAGATTTGTGAAGCTCCTTTCAAACAGTTTTTGTGGAAACTGGGTTCTGTACATGTCTATTGAGCTCTGCAGTGATTTTAGGAGCTGCGGTCTTGCAATCCGCTCTAACAATTCGCTTTAGAGTCCAACGGTCTCTCTCAGACAACTTCGACTTTTGACCAGACCTGTGCTTGGCTGAGGACGTTTTCCCTTCTCTTTCAAAAGCAGTCATTACTTTTGAGACATTACCTCTTGAAACGCCAAACCTTCGGGCACTTTCTGTTACATTATCGCCGGCCATTTGAGCACCAACAATTTGGCCTCTTTGAGAGTCTGAGAGGTCTGCCATTTCTAGAAGGTTATAACCAATTTCCTTAAATTTCTGTTAAAAAAAAAGGTAGTTTAACCCTTGTATGCTGTTCGAAAAAACTGCCTAATATTATGTTCCCGGGTCTATTTGACCCGGACTGCAAATTGATCATTTTAGGTACTTATATTTGGTCTGTTTGAAAGCTTTTTTCACCTGGAAACATGTTTGAACATTTCTGCACACAATGGAATGAAAATTGAACTGAAAAAATTAATCCTTATTGGTTTGTTTTGCACATAAATGTGCCTCCCCCCCGTTTCTGTGACATAGTCTTCACTTTATGGATAGTTTTGCTAGCAGAATACATTCAATTTTGCTAAAGTTGGTGTGGGATTTGTAGCTTGAACATTTCTGAACATAATGATATGAAAATTGAAGTGGAAAAATTGATGCATATTGGTTTATTTTGCATATAAAGTTATTTCAATTTATTTATTTATTTATTTATTTATTATTTGGATTTGTATGCCGCCCCTCTCCGAAGACTCGGGGCGGCTCACAACAAGTGAAAAACAATCCAATACAATCCAATTAATTAAAATATTATGAGTTTAAGAAAATCCCCTATACTAACATACACACATACAGGCATACCATATATAACTTCAACGTGCCCAGGGGAGATGTTTAGTTTCCCCATGCCTGACGGCAAAGGTGGGTTTTGAGGAGTTTACGGAAGGCAGGAAGAGTAGGGGCAGTTCTGATCTCCGGGGGGAGTTGGTTCCAGAGGGCCGGTGCCGCCACAGAGAAGGCTCTCCCCCTGGGGCCCGCCAACCGGCATTGTTTAGTTGACGGGACCCGGAGGAGGCCCACTCTGTGGGACCGAATCGGTCGCTGGGATTCGTGCGGCAGAAGGCGGTCTCGGAGATATTCTGGTCCAGTGCCATGAAGGGCTTTAAAGGTCATAACCAACACTTTGAATTGTGACCGGAAACTGATCGGCAGCCAATGCAGACTGCGGAGTGATGGTGAAACATGGGCATACCTGGGTAAGCCCATGACTGCTCTCGCAGCTGCATTCTGCACGATCTGAAGTTTCCGAACACTTTTCAAAGGTAGCCCCATGTAGAGAGCATTACAGTAGTCGAACCTCGAGGTGATGAGGGCATGAGTGACTGTGAGTAATGAGTCCCGGTCCAGATAGGGCCGCAACTGGTGCACCAGGCGAACCTGGGCAAACGCCCCCCTCGCCACAGCTGAAAGGTGGTTCTCTAATGTGAGCTGTGGATCGAGGAGGATGCCCAAGTTGCGGACCCTCTCTGAGGGGGTCAATGATTCCCCCCCCAGGGTAATGGACGGACAGATGGGATTGTCCTTGGGAGGCAAAACCCACAGCCACTCCGTCTTATCCGGGTTGAGCTTGAGTCTGTTGACACCCATCCAGGCCCCAACAGCCTCCAGGCACCGGCACATCACTTCCACCGCTTCGTTGACTGGGCATGGGGTGGAGATGTAAAGCTGGGTATCATCGGCATATTGATGATACCTCACCCCATGTCCTTGGATGATCTCACCCAGCGGTTTCATGTAGATGTTAAATAGCAAGGGGGAGAGGACCGACCCCTGAGGCACCCCACAAGGGAGAGACCTCGGAGTCGACCTCTGACCCCCCACTAACACCGACTGCGACCGGCCAGAGAGGTAGGAGGAGAACCACTGAAGCACAGTGCCTCCCACCCCCAACCCCTCCAACCGGTGCAGAAGGATACCATGGTCGATGGTATCGAAAGCCGCTGAGAGATCGAGGAGTACCAGGACAGAGGATAAACCCCTGTCCCGGGCCCGCCAGAGATCATCCATCAACGCGACCAAAGCGGTTTCCGTGCTGTAACCGGGCCTGAAGCCCGACTGCTGGGGACCTAGATAATCGGCTTCTTCCAAGGACCGCTGGAGCTGGAGTGCCACCACCTTCTCGACAACCTTCCCCATGAAGGGAAGGTTGGAGACTGGACGGTAGTTGTTGAGTACTGCTGGGTCCAGGGAAGGCTTCTTGAGGAGGGGGCGCCCAAGCGCTTCTTTATAGAGTGATGGAAAAACTCCCCTCCCCAAGGAAGCGTTGGTAATCTCCTGGGCCCAGCTCCGTGTCACCTCCCTGCTGGCCGAGACCAACCAGGAGGGACACGGATCCAGTAAACAGGTGGCGGAACTCACAGCTCCAATGGCCTTGTCCACTTCATCAGGTGTCACCAGATCAAACTCTTCCCAGACAGGTGGACAAGTACGTGCCCCAGTCACCTCGACTGACTCGTTGTCAGTCGACTCTGTTTTACAATTGGAGTCGAGGTCGGCCCGGATCTGAGCAACTTTATCAGCGAAAAACGTGTTAAACTCCTCGGCACTACTCTGCAAGGGCTCCCCAACTCCCCCCTGGTTAAGAAGGGAGCGGGTCACCCTAAACAGAGCGGCCGGGCGGGATTCCGCTGATGCAATCAAGGCGGCATGGTACGCGCATCTTGCCGCCTTGAGCGCCACTTTGTAAGTCTTAATAAAAGCTCTTACAAGTGTTCGATCAGATTCAGACCTACTCTTCCTCCATCGCTTCTCTAGACGTCTGTTTTGGCGTTTCAACTCCCGGAGCTCCTCGTTGAACCATGGGGCTCTACGGGGTCTAGCGCCACGGAGAGGTCGCAAAGGCGCAATCCGGTCGAGAGCCTCCGCAGCAGCCGTATTCCAGGCCTCCGCAAGAGACTCCGCCGAACTGTGGATGAGTGCCTCTGGAATAACCCCAAGCGCCGTCTGGAAACCCTCTGGATCCATTAGGCGTCTGGGGCGGAACATCTTCATTGGTTCCGCCTCCCTGCGGGGAAGGATTGGAGCCAGGAAGTCAAGCCTTAGTAGAAAATGGTCTGACCATGACAAAGGCACTGCTTCTAAGCCCCTTAGTCTCAGACCATTGCTCAATTGCTCGGAAAGGAATACCATGTCAGGTGCGTGCCCCCCCTCATGAGTCGGACTCCGTACTACTTGAGTCAGGTCCATGGCTGTCATGGTGGCCATGAACTCCTGTGCCAACCCCGAGGTTTCGCCGAGTGACGGCAGGTTGAAGTCCCCCAAGACAATAAGTCTGGGGAACTCCACCGCCAACCCGGCTACCTCCTCGAGTAGCACAGGCAGGGCTTTTGACACGCAGCTGGGAGGCAGGTACGTGAGAAATAAGCCCACCTGAACCCCTAAGTCCAACCTCATAAAGAGTGACTCGCAACCCGCAATTTCCGGAGCAATGAGTCCACGTAGGCAAAGGCTCTCCCTGGCTATAATAGCCACTCCTCCCCCCCTTCCCTGGGGTCGAGGTTGATGCCATATCTGAAACCCAGCTGGGCAAATTTCAGAGAGAGGAACACCTCCCTCTGGGCCCAGCCAGGTTTCAGTGATACATGCCAGGTCGGCCTCCTCATCCAGGATCAAATCCCGGATGAGGAGAGCTTTATTTACCACCGACCTGGCATTAAGCAGCAGCAACCTGAGTCCAGGGCCAGAGTTACACTCATCACCAGTACCCAGGATTGGGCTCACAGAGTTGGAACAAGGGACCGTTATTAAGCAACGGTCCCTCGTTCCCCTGGAACGGCTAGCTCTGTGGCCCCCGCCATATCTGCCTCTCCCCAGCAACACTGAAATATTCCGACCCTCTGCCACCCCAGAGATCGGTGTCCCTCCCTCCCCTGTCTCCCGGGCGTCAGGTGGGCCAAATCTGTCATTCGCACTACTGTCAATCAACTCATCCATACCATATCCCCACCCACCCCGACCCCCCCAATCATACCAATCATTCCATTCATACCCACACGTATATGTACCCCAGTCACCCATTATATAAAACCCCAATTATGTTAAAAAAGCAATTAAATTGATAGCAGTATAAAAATAGCAATTAAGAACGATATTAATATTAAAAACACTATTAAAACTAACTAAAAATAACAATAAAAATACAACATAGGTAATAATGAATAATTCAATTCGATTAGGAAATACGGTCAGCAGCAACTAATAAAAGTGCTAAGTTCTCAAAGTGCCAAGTTTCCCAAAATGTCAAGTTTTTCAAAGTGCCAAGTTTTTCAAAGTGCCAAGTTCCTCAAAAGTGCCAATTTTCTCAAGGTGCCAAGTTCTCAGGGGCAGAGGTTATTCAAAAGTCAAGGATCATTCAGCATCTCTCTCCCTCCCCCCCAGACTAGGGAGGGGGGCATCCATGTCTGTAAAACTCTCCCACCATCAGACCTTGATCTACCAGTCCTCCTCCCTTGGTCTCCTTTCAATCTCCTCTCTCCTGTCGCAATGGTCGGTCCTCCGTCCGCCAGGTCTCCTCCAGCGCCGAGCGCACCCACCGCACAGCTGCTCGGCGTCTTGGTCTGCCTGGCTGTCAAGTTCACTCGCTCCACAGGGGCCGCCATCTTCCGAGCCCTAGCTGATCGAGGCTCCCAGCTCTTAACTCTCCCACGGCAAAACCAAGGAGAGGACGCACACACAGGAACCGGACACCGAGACTAGGAACTTTCAACTCACCAACATGCACACTGGCGTTCAAACTAATTCAAAATTACCTATATTATTGTTGTTATCACCGTAGTCCGGCGGAGCAGCGGCATCCCTCCTTCCTTCCCGCTGCTCCGCCGGAACCGGAAAAGAAAAACCGCCAGCAGCCCCCTCCGGTCCTCAGCTGGGCTGGGCTCCTCAGGAGACGCCCAGGTCGCAGCGGCTCTCACCCGCCCCCACGCTGAGCGTCTCGGATGTTCTTCCGCTTTTCTGGCGTCTTGGGGGATCTTAAGTAGCCGCCAGCAGCCCCCTCCGGTCCTCAGCTGGGCTGGGCTCCTCAAGAGACGCCCAGGTCGCAGCGGCTCTCACCCGCCCCCACGCTGAGCGTCTCGGATGTTCTTCCGCTTTTCTGGCGTCTTGGGGGATCTTAAGTAGCCGCCAGCAGCCCCCTCCGGTCCTCAGCTGGGCTGGGCTCCTCAAGAGACGCCCAGGTCGCAGCGGCTCTCACCCGCCCCCACGCTGTTAATTATGCTGTTAATTTCAAACTTACATACTTTTTTTTAGTAAAATGGATTTCTTTCATAAAATTAGTTATCTGGCTACAATGTGGTTGATTTTCAAAAGGATATTCCAAATATTTCTAGACAAATATGTATAAACAGTGACAATAATGGCACACAGCAAGGCCGGGGGGGGGTGTCCCTTTTGTGGCAAAAATAAACCAATAAGAACCATTTTTTTCAGTTCATTTATATTTTTCTTATATTCAGAAATGTTCAATTTAGTATATCAAACCTTTTGGGGGAAAATTCCTTAGGGATTTGTAGCCTTAAAAAATAGAAATTGACACGAAATTCAGAAAGGATGGGGGGAGGGGCTTTTTGATCAAAATAAAAATATAAGTCTCAATTTTTCCAGTTCAATTTTCATATCATTATGTTCATAAATGTTCAAACTAGTTTTCCAGTTGAAAAAGTTTTCAAAAAGATCAAATTCAAGTACCTAAAAAAAATATTTTTGGTCCGGTCATATACGAACAGAAACAGATTCGAAGTTATGAATTTTTTTTGCCCAGAAAACAATTAGCCACCACCCCAAAAATATTTTTTGATGATCAGCATTGTTAAATTGAGTAAATGAATGCCTAAGATTTTAAAGAATATTTTGGATTTGGAGCATAAAAAAATAAAAAGTGAAAATGATTGCAAGCAGCCGAGGGGGGGGGGAGGCCTTATTTCTGATGTTAAAAAACCAGTAAGAATCATTTTTTTCAGTTCCTTTATATTTTTCTTATATTCAGAAATGTTCAAGGTACCATTCCCACACCAACTCCAGTAAAATAGACTGCATTTTGCAAGCAAAACTATCGATAAATTGAAAAAAAACTTTCACAAAAACGGGGGGGAGGCACATTTATGTGCAAAATAAACCAATAAGGATTAATTTTTTCAGTTCAATTTTCATTCCATTGTGTGCAGAAATGTTCAAACATGTTTCCAGGTGAAAAAAGCTTTCAAAAAGACCAAATATAAGTACCTAAAATGATCAATTTGCAGTCCGGGTCAAATAGACCCGGGAACATAACATTAGGGAGGTTTTTTTTTCAGCAAGAAAGAAACCTCCCACCCCCCAAAAAAAATTCTCATAGAGAGAACCCCTGAAATGATGAAAAGTCATGAAATTTCAAGTTTCAGATATGCAGGGAAAATTTTTTACAGGGTCTCAAACTTTGATTTCGGGTCTCACAGACCCGAACAGAACAGCAGGGTTAAAAAAACATATCAAATAACAGAATTTAAAAAAACATTAAAATATGTCAAGTTTTGATTGATTTGAACATATTCAAACATTATGATGCCGAAAAGTCACATGTTTCCATTTATTTGTCCACCCTCATATACATTTAATAAATAAATGGAAATGTAAAAGATAAAGATAAAAGATGCAAGCAGCCATGGACTCTCTTTTTAAAAAGTAACTTCTAACTGAGCTTTGGATTTTATCTTTGGAGGGCCAGAGCGGACATGATAGCAGTTTACAAGTATACGAGGGGATGTCACAGAGAGGAGGGGATCACTTTATTCTTCAGGGCACCAGAGGGCCGGATGAGGAACAACGGCTGGAAGCTGACCAAGGAGAGATTCAACATGGAGATAAGGAGGAACTTCCTGACGGTCAGAGCGATCAACCAATGGAACAACCTACCAGCGGACGTTGTGAACTCCAACACTCTGGACATTATTAAAAGAAGATTGAACTGCCACTTGACTGGTGTAATATAGGGTTCCTGCTTGGGCAGGGGGTTGAACTTGATGGCCTTCATGGTCCCTTTAGCTCTAAAAATAAATAAATCTCTCAGATGCTTTGGGGATAACAAAAATGCCAATGAAGCATCTTTCTGAGTTTGTGTGGCTCTGCTATGCAATACCATAAAACATACAATTGCTTTAAAGTGTTGCTTTCAGTCGTGATCTTTATGTTTCCAAGTCTCCAACGTATCTTTGCTGAACGTCTCCTGTGCAGTACAGAACTCTTCTAGTTTTTCATTCTACCATTCCAAAATATTTGTTCTTGACAGCCAACCAGGTCTTCCTGGAGGCACGTCAACCCTTCTTCGAAACTACTTTTTAAAAGGTTGCCAAGAACTAAACAATACAACAAGTTTTTTTGCTAATACATTCTGAATTTCCTAATTCCAGGGTATGTTTTCCTTTTCATTCCCCTTTCTCTATATCCAACTTTTTGGACCCAATGTTCTTCTCACCTTGGACTTCTAAAAAAATATGTATCAGAGAATTGGAGTTTTAAAAACGTGTTGAATATTTACGAGCTGCTGAAAAGTAGATTGGGATGAAAAGCATTGAGTGACAGGGGCTGTCAGAGTAGGCTTTTTAAATCATATTTCTCTTTGGAGAATAGAATGCACCATGCTGGCAAGTGAATTCCACTTCAAGTGAATCCCTTGTGCTTCTACTTTATTAATGAGAAAGGTGTCAAAATTTGGGAAGGACAAAAAAATGCAGAAGAAATGGGCCGATGTGTGCAAGGCCTCATTGCAGCTATCTGAAGGTAAGTAGTAGGGCAGATCCACTTCCATCTCGTTTCCGAACTTCTAGTTGTCCCGTTGAGTCATTTTTTGGCAACCCCCAGGCTTAAAGAGGTTTTTCTGAAACCTGGGGAGAGCAACAACAGCCGAAAAGAAAGCTGAAAATCAGCTGGCCAGCGCACGCACACATGCTGGAGCTGACATAGAGCAATGCCTCACTGCGGTGTCTTTTTTGTAAAAATAACAATGTTTATTTTTACGTGAAGACCTCCCTTTGAAGGAGCTGGGGACTCCCTCCCATGAAGAGATTCTGGGGGTGGAGCTTTGACTTCACCGGCAGGTTGCTAAGGATGCCAAGGTGATCACTTCCTGGATTCCATGGAATACAGGAAGTGATCACCTTGGTATCCTTAGCAACCTGCCGGTGATGTCAAAGCTCCGAACACTGAACATGACCCTGAACTTTGCCCGAAGTTTAAAAAAATTTCACGTTCGTGTTCGGCATACCGAACACCACAAAATTCGGTACGGACCCGAATTGTGCGAGTTCGGTTCGCCCATCACTAGTCACCATCTGTTTTTCAGCTTTGGGGGGGGGGTGTTTGCCATGTGGTACAGAAGGAAGCAAACTGGCAGCAGGGTAAGTTAGAACCCACCCCTATTATGTACCACATTAAGAATTTGACCCAAAGATTCCAAGTATTGCTTTCATTGTAAGACCAATAAGGGATGGGTGCCAACAGACTCAAGCTCAACCCTGATAAGACGGAGTGGCTGTGGGTTTTGCCTCCCAAGGACAATCCCATCTGTCCGTCCATCACCCTGGGGGGGGAATTATTGATCCCCTCGGAGAGGGTCCGCAACTTGGGCGTCCTCCTCGATCCACAGCTCACATTAGAGAACCATCTTTCAGCTGTGGCGAGGGGGGCATTTGCCCAGGTTTGCCTGGTGCACCAGTTGCGGCCCTATTTGGACCGGGACTCACTGCTCACAGTCACTCATGCCCTCATCACCTCGAGGTTCGACTACTGTAATGCTCTCTACATGGGGCTACCTTTGAAAAGTGTTCGGAAACTCCAGATCGTGCAGAATGCAGCTGCGAGAGCAGTCATGGGCTTCCCTAGGTATGCCCATGTTACTCCAACACTCCGCAGTCTGCATTGTTTGCCGATCAATTTCTGGTCACAATTCAAAGTGTTGGTTATGACCTTTAAAGCCCTTCATGGCATTGGGCCAGAATATCTCCGAGACTGCCTCCTGCCGCACGAATCTCAGCGACCGATTAGGTCCCACAGAGTGGGCCTTCTCCGGGTCCCGTCAACTAAACAATGTCGGTTGGCGGGCCCCAGGGGAAGAGCCTTCTCTGTGGCGGCCCCGACTCTCTGGAACCAGCTCCCCCCCCAGAGATTAGAACAGCCCCTACCCTCCTTGCCTTTCGTAAACTCCTTAAAAGCCACCTTTGTCCTCAGGCATGGGGGAACTGAGATATCTCCCCTGGGCCTATACAATTTATGTATGGTATGTTTGTTTGTACGTATGTCTGCTTAATAATGGTTTTTTTTAAAATATCTTAAATTGTAAATTATTACATTTGTTATAAACTGTTTTTATTGTGTTGTGAGCCGCCCCGAGTCTGCGGAAAGGGGCGGCATACAAATCTAATAAACATAAACATAAACAAACATAAACACAATAAGAATGAGGATGCCGGGTTTAGGAGCGAGGGGGAGTCTCAGAAAAAGATATTATTTCTTCTCTGGCTAAACCTGGTGAGTGTTGCTCAGCATGGGCTGAGTGCATTTAACCATAACCGCTTTAGTTCTATTTTAGTATGAAGTAAATAATACCTTCCTTCTGACTTTTTCTTATAAAAACATCACACACACAAAAAAAATCACAAAAACACCAGCTGGTATAAACAGGCCCTTGAGACACATTCGTACAAAAGAATAGACTTCTTTTGAGTCTCTCATCGTTGGTATTAAAACGAGTAACAGCCATTCTATCTTCCAATTAGATTGTTAATGATTTTCAGTGAACATAGTCAGAATGAAAGCATAATTATATAGTCAGTTACTCCCCCCCCCCCCAAATACCTGGTTTTCAAAAATACTTTTTATTAAAGAGCTAAACAGTACTCAAAGACAGTATAAACTAAAAGCAGTGACAAAATGAACTACATAGAAAAGAAATATAAAATGCAAAAAGGGAAAAAAGAGAAAGGGAAAAATAGGGAAAAAAAGAATATTTAAGGAGATAACTGTCTATCTTCCTTAGAACAAGTACATGCAAATTTAATATTTCCCCTTTGTAAGATTTAGTGAGACGGATGATATATGTGGTCGGGCGGTAGGAAAAGCAAGTAGGATGCTTGGCTGCATAGCTAGAGTTATAACAAGCAGGAAGATGGAGATTGTGATCCCCTTATATAGAGCGCTGGTGAGACCACATTTGGAGTACTGTGTTCAGTTCTGGAGACCTCACCTACAAAAAGATATTGACAAAATTGAACGGGTCCAAAGAGGGCTACAAGAATGGTGGAAGGTCTTAAGCATAAATCGTATCAGGAAAGACTTAATGAACTCAATCTGTATAGTCTGGAGGACAGAAGGAAAAGCAGGGACATGATCGAAACATTTAAATATGTTAAAGGGTTAAATAAGGTTCAGGAGGGAAGTGTTTTTAATAGGAAAGTGAACACAAGAACAAGGGGACACAATCTGAAGTTAGTTGGGGGAAAGATGAAAAGCAACACGAGGAAATATTATTTTACTGAAAGAGTAGTAGATCCTTGGAACAAACTTCCAGCATACGTGGTTGGTAAATCCACAGTAACTGAATTTAAACATGCCTGGGATAAACATATATCCATTGTAAGATAAAATACAGGAAATAGTATAAGGATAGACTAGATGGACCATGAGGTCTTTTTCTGCCATCAGTCTTCTATGTTTCTATGTTTCTAAACTAAAACCAGTGACATAATAAACTACATAGAAAAGAAATATAAAATGCAAAAAGGGAAAAAGGAGAAAGGGAAAAATAGGGAAAAAAAGAATATTCCCAAATAATTTCCTGAATTTTATAGAAATGATTATTTAGTTCCTAATCAAACAAGTTAACTTTATATATTTTTATTTGCTTCCAACAATTTTGGTTTTTAATTCATCTAGTTGCTGTTATAGGATTGAATTTCCATTCATATTTTTTTCTCATCTCAAAAGAATTCTTCAATGCCTCTTAAAAACTTTCTGTTGTAAATCATTAATAAGTCCTTGCCCAGGTCATTTTTCATCTTTGGCCTATAATTTGTATTTTTATTCTAATTTTGATCTCTGCTTTTAATAAACTGCCTCTTTATTTTCCAATGTTTTTCCATCAGCTGCAGTTTGTTTCACCACTTTTTTCTGTCTGCCTATAAATTATTCCACAGATTCTTTCACATCTTTCTCTATTACTTTATAGTGTCTTCAAAAAAGGCTGTTTTAGGCACAAAAATTGTAGTCAATTTAGCTATTAGTTTCTTTTCTCTTTCAAATGCCTTAAGTGTCATGCCATTGTCTCTCATTTTATAAATTACTCAGCTCTGTCTTATTTCAATTCATAGGATAACTTTTCTTTTTTTAGTGTACTCTACCATAGTATCCGATTTCTTTAAATTATTTCAAAAATCTTAACAAAAGTCCCAATATACCAAATTTATCTGGTCCCTTTATTCATTTATAAATGTCTTGAATTAAGTTCTTATTTTCTGTTTGGTCATTTATTTTATATTATTTAAATTCTGTAAGCTGCTAATTGATTTTTCTTCTATTTTAGAATGAAATTTTACATACCAGGTAATTTTCAAACTTGTTGTTTGGACCAGTTAGGTCCCACAGACTCGGCTTTCCCCAGGTCACATCAAATAGACAATGTCGCTTGGCAGAGTCTAGGGGAAGAGCCTTCTCTGTGGGGGCTCCGGCCTTTTGGAATCAGCTCCTCCCAGAGATTCACATTGCCTCCACCCTCCTCGCCTTCCGCAAGAGTCTCAAGACTCACTTCTGCCGCCAGGCTTGGGGTGATTAGGTCTTAGCCCCCTGGCCGACGAATGGTATGTATGATTGCTGTCTGAATAGGGTACGATTGATTTTTATTATAACTGGAGATTTTAGACTAGTTTATTTAGTTTAATTAATTGGAATTAATTTAAAGCCCATTGCAACAACATTGCCAAGAAAACTTCAAGAGTTGTTAATCTAATTCTACGTAGCTTCTGCTCTGGCAATCTCACACTACTTATCAGAGCATACAAAACTTTTGCCAGACCCATCCTAGAATACAGCTCATCTGTTTGGAACCCATACCGCATCTCAGACATTAACACCCTCGAAAATATCCAGAGATACTTCACCAGAAGAGCCCTGCATTCCTCCTCCCATAACAGAATACTGTACAAAACTAGAACTAAGACGCCTTAAACATGATCTAAGTATTGTCCACAAGATTATATGCTGCAACGTCCTACCTGTCAATGACTACTTCAACTTCAACCCCAACAACACAAGAGCACACAACAGATTCAAACTTAATATTAACCGCTCCAAACTTGACTGTAAAAAAATACAACTTTAGTAATAGAGTTGTTGAAGTGTGGAACTCATTACTGGACTCCGTAGTATCATCCCTTAACCCCCAACATTTTACCCTTAAGACTGTCCACGGTTGACCTCTCCAGATTCCTAAGAGGTCAGTAAGGGATGGGCATAACTCACTTGCGTGCCTTTCGTCTCCTGTCCTATAGTCTCTCTATATCCATATATCTTCTCTTCTATCCCTATAACTTTCTTCTATTCTATCATCAATTTATTTTATCCTATATTCTCTCTTCCATTCTTTCTCTAATTCTATTTCCTCAAAGGTGTCCTCTATTACCCTGATTGTGTATTATTGTGTATTGGACAAAATAAAAAAATAATAAATAAATAAATAAATAAATAAATAAATAAATAAATAAATAAATAAATAAATAAATAAATAAATAAATAAATAAATAAATAAATAAATAAATAAATAAATAAATAAATAAATAAATAAATAAATAAATAAATAAATAAATAAATAAATAAATAAATAAATAAATAAATAAATAAATAAATAAACTGTGTGCTATTGCTTCTTTTTATATGTTGTAAGCCGCCCGAAGTCCTCAGAGAGGGGCAGCACGTAAATCCAATAAATAAACAAATAAAAAATAAATAAATATTTGGATGCCACCTGTTTTGGTTTTTTTTTAATTCTGAGTCGCACCATTTTTCACACGATTCCTGTTTTCAGTTGTGTTGAACAATCCAAAGAGCATCTCCCTCTTAGAAACATAGAAACATAGAAGACTGACGGCAGAAAAAGTCCTCATGGTCCATCTAGTCTGCCCTTATACTATTTCCTGTATTTTATCTTACAATGGATATATGTTTATCCCAGGCATGTTTGAATTCAGTTACTGTGGATTTACCAACCACGTCTGCTGGAAGTTTATTCCAAGGATCTACTTACTCTTTCAGTAAAATAATATTTTCTCATGTTGCTTCTGATCTTTCCCCCAACTAACTTCAGATTGTGTCCCCTTGTTCTTGTGTTCACTTTCCTATTAAAAACACTTCCCTCCTGGACCTTATTTAACCCTTTAACATATTTAAATGTTTCGATCATGTTCCCCCTTTTCCTTCTGTCCTTTAGACTATACAGATTGAGTTCATTAGGTCTTTCCCGATACGTTTTATGCTTAAGACCTTCCACCATTCTTCCCCACTCCTCGCAAACCTTCCACCCCCTCTCCCCTCTCCAACCTGGCTTAATGGTGCGAATTTCCTGCCACTTTGAAAAATGGAGGGGAAAGTGTTCTCTGGAATGCTAATTGGTAACCCAATCCAACAGAGCTACACATCCATCCTGTGTTGTTTATGCCTCCCCACTTGCCATTAAGAAGGAAATATGGCTCACGTATTCACTCCAGAAATCAAGTCTTTGCAGAGAGCAGTAAAAGAAGAGACTTGGGAGGGGAGGGGGAATACTTCACTACGTTCATGCAATGGAATCCTAACTCATCTAGAATTCTGAGCTGGCCAAGAAGAATTTTTAAAAATTCATCACAAAGGATGCCAAGCAGCAGTGGGTTCTGTGATGGGCTCCTATGGGTACAGTCAGGTACGCAGAAACGCTAGAAAAATTATGCATTTTTGTTCTTTTTTTCCCTTCTGGGCTCTGGATATGTTTTCCCCATCACAGTAAATGAGGTTGAGTGTGTATAATTTTAGAAGAGCTGTGCGTGCATGCGTGCGTGTGTCTGTGTACGTACACATATAGCTTATATGGCACCAGACAAGACTATCTCAGGGACCGCCTTCTGCTGCACGAATCCCAGCGACCAGTTAGGTCCCACAGAGTGGGCCTTCTCTGGGTCCCGTCAACTAAACAATGTCGTTTGGCGGAACCCAGGGGAAGAGCCTTCTCTGTGGCAGCCCCGGCCTTCTGGAACCAACTCCCCCCAGAGATTAGAATTGCCCCCACCCTCCTCGCCTTTCGTAAGCTTCTTAAAACCCACCTCTGCCGTCAGGCGTGGGGGAATTGAGATTCTTTCCCCTCTAGGCCTTTACAAGTTATGCATGGTATATTTTGTGTGCATGTTTGGTTTTATAATAAGGGTTTTTAATTGTTTTACTATTGGATTGTCACATGTTGTTTTATCACTGTTGTTAGCCGCCCCGAGTCCACAGAGAGGGGCGGCATACAAACCCAATAAATAAATAGATAGATAGATAGATAGATAGATAGATAGATAGATAGATAGATAGATAGATAAATAATATAGTAGATAATGTGTATTTTTGTGTGTCTAATATATATGTACATATATATAGCATATATACATAGAATTAAATGTATTTTGGATGTTCAGTAATAGTAAAGAGATAGGAAAATTATATCCTTTTCAAGGCAAGGAGAGGCCAGGCATCCTAACCCTGACCCAAACCCTTGACATGAGTGACATCAAATTGGCCACCTTTAAGCCAGTCACATGACCTTAAAGCCATCCCCCGGTCACATGATCATCAACCCAACCCCCTTGGTCACATGGACAACAAGCCACACCCACAAAATAACCCACGCCCACAGAATGGTAGTAACATTCCTTGCAGCCCTTCACTGGGTGTGTTGTTCCCAGTTTGGATCGGCTCTTGCAACTGGTAGTGCCGTGAGGATCCGCCCACCCACACAGGACACTTCTGCACACCAGCATGCCTACCCTCCCTGCACACCAGCATGCCCTACTCTACCCTACCGTAATGCTCCTTCTTATCAGTACCAGTAATGAGCTGCTGTTTACGCCGACGGTGCGCAGCTTCAGTTGGAAAAATGGCAGCTGCACACGCAGCTGTGCATCCCTGATACATGCTCATGCATCCCTGTGCAAGATTTGGCTCTGCGCATGTGCATCAAGCTAAATCTCATATGAGAACACTCACACGAGCGAGATTTTGCCAATTTTCACCGATTTTTTGCTACTGCGCATGTGCTGAAGCAAAAATATCGGCAAAAATCACCAAAACGCACGTGCACGTCCTTACACAATATTTTGTTCGCTGCGCATGTGCAGAAGCCGAATTTTGTACCGATGGGTATGCGCGCAGACGCCAGATACCCACGTGCCTACAACGGCCTCAGAGGGCGCACCAGTAGTGCCAAAGATGAGCGGCCCTTCACTGATCAGTACCCATCTTATGTATATAAACTATGTTATATCCAGGGGTGGGCAGCAGGCAAGACGCAGTTCCAATGGCAGAAATAAAGATGCATGCGCAGCTCCAGCTGATCAGCAGCTGTCAATTCCTGCATTACTGGGCTCTGCCGGCTCTCCTGCATCTGTGCTTTTTTCCTCTTTCCTCCTTCCTGGACTCGGACGAGCTTCCCTCTCTCCTGCCCGGCTCCCCTCCAGCCTCACGTGGCCAGTGCAAGCAGAAGGCGTGGGTGGAAGCAGCGCTGGCAGCATTTATGCTTCTAGCAGCACCTGTTCACTTAGCCTGAGGTGGGGGGGGGGCGACCCAGGAAGCAGAGCATGGGAAACATGAAGCAAATTGTCACCCCAGCGAGTGACACTGGTAAGATTGCAAGTTGAGGATTTAACAATTCACTTGAACGATGATGATCGTTCAAGCCACACCCACCTGGTCACATGGCTGGCAACCCACTCCTATCCAGTCACGTGACCATTAAGCCACACCCACAAAATAAGCCAGACCCACAGTGTGGCAGTAAAAATTTTGGCTGCCCATTGCTGGTTATATCTATGTATATTACCAATACGTACTTGACGAATGAATGAATGAATTGAAGGAAGGAAGGAAGGAAGGAAGGAAGGAAGGAAGGAAGGAAGGAAGGAAGGAAGGAGGGAGGGAGGGAGGGAGGGAGGGAGGGAGGGAGGAATATAGGAGTGCACGCACAAACCAGGAACAAAATCATCTGCAACCCACCACTGATGCCAATTGAATTGAATTGAATTGAATTGAATTGAATTGAATTAAATTAAATTGAAATTATTATTATTATTATTATTATTATTATTATTATTATTATTATTATTATTATTATTATTATTAATTAGATTTGCATGCCACCCCTCTCCGCAGACTCGGGGCAGCTCACAGCAACGGTAAAAACAATATATAGTAACAAATCTAATATTAATTAGATACACACACACCCAATTCCCACAGTAAAAACATTCCAAAAGAACATTTATTATTAGATTTATAAGCCATCCTTCTCCAATAGATTCAGGGAAGCGTACAAGGATAAAAAATATATATACAGTCCGTAAAACCCCATGAATTAAAACATTCACCCATCAATCATTCATCATAAAACCTTTGTCATAATATAAAACATTCATCATAAAACCATTCATCTATCAATCATTCATCAATTCGGGTCGGTAGCAGTATAATATAAAACATTCATCATAAAAACATTCATCTGTCAATCATTCATTGATTCGGGTTGGACCTAACACGGCAGAATCAAGTTATGAGATAGTTGTCAATAGTTGTTAGCTGCGCTCTGCCAGGAGTTTGATACTGACTAGTTCAAAGTTGACACAGCCTTACACCCTTCGGAGGTTGGTAAAATGAGGACCCAGATTGCAGGGGGCAATATGCTGACTCTGCAAACCACCCAGAGAGTGCTGTAAAGCACTATGGAGAGTATATAAGTTTAAGTGCAATAGCTATACTATTTTCTTTTTTCAATAATTGGTAAATTCAGGCAGAGATTTCTGTTCTAACCACTCTACCACTTGTGAAAGAATGCATTCTGTTGTGGTTAGCTCTGGCCCTGCTGCTGCCCCAAGGACTGTGGATGTGGGGGAGACATCCACATGCTGCAGGCCTGTTTTGCCCCCAGTGGAATCTGTTGATGAAGGCTCCTCTGACCAAGAAGACATGAGTGACAGGGAGGAGGAGAGTGTGGCAGACAGCTCAGAAGGAGATCAATTATCGAGCTCCTCCTTGGATTCAGAACAAGAGTTAATGATACAGCCACACATGCAGAGAGCGATGCATAGGCAACAACAACTGAGAGATTATTATCAAAGAAAATGAGGCCACCTGTGGTTGGGTGGGGCTGTGGTAATTAGTGAGGCTGCTATAAATAGCAGCCTGTGGGTTTGGCCATTGTGGAGGATTATCTGATCGTTGTGTTTCATGACTGCTTTGCTGACTTTGATCTTTGTGTGCTGATTTTGCCCGCTTTGAAACTAACCCAGAGCAAAATGTGTTTCACTTTGTGAAAGAAGAAGGACTGTGAATTACCTCACAGCTGCAAGCTAAGTATCACAGAACTGATAAGGGGCTTGTACAAATTACCAATTTGTTTGGAGACAAGTGCTCTTTGCTATACAAAAAGAGTGCTCTGTTTATTTGCATTTTCGGTATAAAGAACATTGTTTTGAATTTCCAAACGTGTGTGTGTCTGAAATTGTATCTGTGCATTTTTGGGAGGATTCTACCAGAGAGCTCAACAGAACACATTCTAGGCATTGATCCCTCTATTGCTGAAGTCATATTTTCTGCAGTCGAGTTTGGAGCAGTTTACATTGTTTGAATCTATTACGTGCTCATGTATTGCTGCGGTTGAAGGTGAAGTAGTCATTAATAGGATGGACATTTTGGTTTATGACTTTATGCACTATATTTAGATCAGACTGGAGGTGACGTAGTTGTAAATTGTCTACTTCCAGTATTTCAAGTCTGGTGGGATTAGGTATTTTCTTGTGAGCGGGGGAGTGAAGGATTTTTCTTGTGAAATATTTCTGGACTCTCTCGATTGTATTAATATCTGATATGCAATGTGGGTTCCAGACAGGTGAGCTGTATTCTAGAATTGGTCTAACAAATGTTTTGTAAGCTCTGATTAGTAGTGCAATATTGCCCGAGAAGAAGCTACGTAAGATTATTGGAGGGGGTGGGCCCACACCAGGGGTCCCTAAACCTTTTACACAGGGGGGGGCAGTTCACTGTCCCTCGGACTGTTGGAGGGCCGGACTATAAAAAAACCTATGAACAGATTCCTATGCACACTGCACATAGATTATTTCTTTCCCTCTCACTCACTCTCTTTCTCTCTCTTGCTTTCTCTCTCTCTCTCTCTCTCTCTTGCTCTCTTTCTCTTGCTTTCTTTCTGTCTCTTGCTCTCTCTGTCTCTTTCTCACTCTCTCTCTTGCTATCTCTCTTCCTCCCTCCCTCCCATTCTCTCTCCCTCTCTTTCTCCCCTTCCTTCCTTTCCTCCCTCCCTTCCCACCCTCCTTCCTTCCTCTCCACTTCTCTTTCCCTCGCTTTTCTCCTTCTCTTTCCCTTTTCTTTCTTTCTCTCCACTTCTCTCTCTCTCTTTTCCCTCTTTCACCCTCCCTCTTCTCTCCCCGTGGAGGACTCACCCGACAAGCCTCCACCCTCTGACCCCGGACTCCCATTCAATCCCCATTCAGAAAACAGGAGCTAGCAACTCAAAGAGAAGGAAGCGGGTGTGTGCGTCTATGTGTGTGTGTTGTGCCCAGCTCGGCTTTCGGCAAGCCTTACTTTACCTCGGGTGAGATGAGATTGAGGAGGACATTCTCACTGCTTTACCAGTGCGGCCTTGGAAAAGACCCGCGGGCCAGATAAATGGCCTCAGTGGGCTGCATGTGGCCCGCGGGCCCTAGTTTGGGGACTGCTGGCCCACACTGTGGAGCCCAGATAATGCCAGTGCAGTTGTGTGTTCCTTCAGGATGAATGCAGATTGCATCACAACAGGACCCACATCTGAGCTACGAAAGAATGGCTATCGTGTTTCAGTTTTCAAGAAAAAAGATCAAATTCCAGTTTTCTAATGAGGAACTATTGGTCCTTTCTTCCAGGCGCCCTGATATTGCATTGGGCATTATTTGTACCGCGTGCAAGTAAATAATTCTATTTACAAGCCGGGTTGTGAATCAAGCTCAGCTTAAGGTCAAAAGTGGAATTAAAATCAGTACACTTTGGCTCCTGCAATGCATCAGAGAGAAAAATGAACGGGTGGGGGAGAATGTTCAGCCCCGTGCCACTTCATTTCTAGGTACAATTTCAGCATGGCTGAGTCAGTCACTGCTCAAAATAAACCCACGAGTGAGCAAGCACGAAGATTGAATTATGCTTCATCCGTTCAACAGTTACTGCAGCTTCTTCTCTCCCGGATAACAGATGAACTCATTGACAAAGCCCTGCAGAAAATACAACTTCCACCAGTTCTTCATATGGGTGCTATTCATGAGCTCTTGATCTACTCCATAATAGCTTCCATCCTTCATAAAGGAACATGGCATAGCTGGCCCATTAGACAACCATTTTCACTTTAAATTTCTTTTAGGCTCCAAATTGAAATATTTTTAATATCTTAGTCATTGATTTACTAAATTTAACATTGCTGATCATCATAAAAATATTTGGGGGGGCATTTTTTGGGGGGGGGAAGTTTGGGTCGTATTCATTCATTCATTCATTCATTCATTCATTCATTCATTTATTTATTTATTTATTTATTTATTTATTTATTTATTTATTTATCTATTTATTTGATTTTTATGCCGCCCTTCTCCTTAGACTCAGGGTGGCTTACAACATGTTAGCAATAGCACTTTTTTAACAGAGCCAGCCTATTGCCCCCACAATCTGGGTCCTCACTTTACCCACCTCGGAAGGATGGAAGGCTGAGTCAACCTTGAGCCGGTGATGAGATTTGAACCGCTGACCTTCAGATCTACAAGTCAGCTTCAGTGACCTGCAGTACAGCACTCTACCTGCTGCGCCACCCCGGCTGGTATAGGACCCGACCAAAAAGATTTTTTTTAGGTACTTAAATTTGGTCTTTTTGAAAACTTTTTTCACTGGGAAACTAGTTTGAACATTTTTGAACAAAATGATATGAAAATTGAACTGAAAAAATTGATGCTTATTGGTTTTTTTGATCAACCCCCCCCCCCCCATTTTGAGCATTTCATGTCAGTTTATATTTTTTTAGGCTACAAATCCCCAAGGGATTTCCCCCAAAATGGTTTGATATACAAAATTCAACATTCCTGATCATAAGAAAAATATAAATGAACTGAAAAAAATTGATGCTTATTTTTTTTATTTTCTAATATAAGACCGTATGGTCTTATACTCGAGTATAGGCCTAATTGAGTATAAGCCTACTTGAGAATAAGCATGGGGGGTGAGGCCTTTTTATGAGCAAAATAAACCAATAAGCATCATTTTTTTCAGTTCAATTTTCATATCATTATGTTCAGAAATGTTAAAGCTACCAATCTCACACCAGCTTTAGTAAAATAGAACGCATTTTGCAGGCAAAACTATGTATAAATTGAAAAAAAAAATCACAAAAATGGGGGGGGGCCTTTTATGTGCAAAATAAACCAATAAGCATTAATTTTTTTCCTTTAAATTTTTATTTCATTGTGTGCAGAAATGTTCAAACTAGTTTCCAAGTGAAAAAAGCTTTCAAAAAGACCAAATATAAGTACCTAAGATGAACAATTTTCGGTCTGGGTCAAATAGACCCGGGAACAACTTGTGTATAGTAACTTTGAACAGAACAGCAGAGGGAGAACTTATCTCCAGCAGCAAGTGTCGTTGGGAAGGGCACAAGGATAGATTAGCATTGGAGTGATTAGGAAGGGAATCAAAAACAGGTCGGCAAGTGTTGTATTGCCTCTGTAAAAATCAACGGTGAGACCACATTTGGAGGACTGTGAACAGAAGGATATAATCTCATATCTCAAGATCTAAAATGGTCACTTAACATCAAAAACATCATTAAAAAAAAGCACAACAAAGAATGTTCTCTCTGGACCCTGCTTTGACTGGGCCATGTGACTGATTGTTTGGGATTGAGGGGAAAAACCCTTTGCAGAACTGGGGTGGGTATGAGAGACACCTGGCCTATGGACCAGCAGTTGACAGGCTTGATCTAAAACAGGGATCTCCAACCTTGGCAACTTTAAGACTTGTGGACCAACCATCTCTGCTGGCTGAAGAATTCTGGGAGTTAAAGTCCACAAGTCTTAAAGTTGCCAAGGTTGGAGACCTTTGATCTAAAAAATAGGAAGAACCAGTGAAGGACTGCAAAAAAAAATTATTATCACAGTTTGGGCATGGGTTATTTTGGGGGTGTGGCTTGCCAGCCACGTGACCAGGTGGAAGTGGCTTGATGATCATGTCAATGGGGGTGGCTTAAAGGTCATGTGACTGGCTTAAAGGTGGCCAACTTGATGTCACTCACATCAAGGGTTTGGGTTAGGGTGCCTGACCTCTCCTCGCCTCAAAGAAATAAAATTTCCCCTATTATTACTGAACATCCAAAATACACTATTTAATTCTAGAATAGAATAGAATAGAATTTTATTGGCCAAGTATGAGTGAACACACAAGGAATTTGTCTTTGATGCTTATGCTCTCAGCGTATATAAAAGAAAAAGATGCATTTGTCAAGAATCATGTGTTACAACACTTAATGATTGTCCTACGGGTCAAATAAGCAATGAAGAAACAATGTATATATGCAATGTACATATTCTATGTATATATGCCATATATATACAGTATATAAATATTACACACAGGCACACAAAAATATACATTATCTACTATATTAGCTGTATGCGCATGTACACACACACACAAACGCACACACATACACTCTTCAAAATTATACACATTCAACCTCATTTACTGCGATAGGAAAAACATACTGTATTGGCAGTTCTGTGTTAGCAAATACTTCAAAAGAAAAGGATTTAGGTGTAGTGATTTCTGACAGTCTCAAAATGGGTGAACAGTGCAGTCAGGCAGTAGGGAAAGCAAGTAGGATGCTTGGCTGCATAGCTAGAGGTATAACAAGCAGGAAGAGGGAGATTATGATCCCGCTATATAGAATGCTGGTGAGACCACATTTGGAATACTGTGTTCAGTTCTGGAGACCTCACCTACAAAAAGATATTGACAAAATTGAACGGGTCCAAAAACGGGCTACAAGAATGGTGGAAGGTCTTAAGTATAAAACGTATCAGGAAAGACTTAATGAACTCAATCTGTATAGTCTGGAGGACAGAAGGAAAAGGGGGGACATGATCGAAACATTTAAATATATTAAAGGGTTAAATAAGGTCCAGGAGGGAAGTGTTTTTAATAGGAAAGTGAACACAAGAACAAGGGGACACAATCTGAGGTTAGTTGGGGGAAAGATCAAAAGCAACATGAGAAAATATTATTTTACTGAAAGAGTAGTAGATCCTTGGAACAAACTTCCAGCAGACGTGGTAGATAAATCCACAGTAACTGAATTTAAACATGCCTGGGATAAACATCTATCCATCCTAAGATAAAATACAGAAAATAGTATAAGGGCAGACTAGATGGACCATGGGGTCTTTTTCTGCCGTCAGACTTCTATGTTTCTATGTTTCTATACACAGAGCCCAGAAGGGAAAAAAAGAAAAAAAAAATGAAAATTTTTCTACCGGTTCTGTGTGTGTGTGTGTGTGTGTGTGTGTGTGTATGTATATATGTATGTGTGTATATATATATATATATATATATATATATTTCTCCCTCCTCTTCCTTTCCTTTTAAAAAATCCATTCAGAAGCACATTTCATAGGAAACTTGAATTTGGTTTGGTTATTATTTTACATTTTAAAATGGACACAGAAGGGGACATTTCTTCATAAGTAGCATAGAAATGACTTTTTAGAAGAAGAACAGAAATTGATCTGAACTGTACACAATACAGACCTGAGATATCAGATCTTGACTGCAGCCTTCTTCGAAGTATGGAAAAGTCTTGATGGCAAAACAATTTGCAGTGATGTAACCATCTAAAGGGCGCCTGCATATTTGAGTCTCAACTTACATAACCTGAATGATGATTCTGGCTCTTATTATGGACTCCATGCATCTGCCTCTGAATCCTGTGGGTTCAACCACATATGTACGGCAAAATTAGGATTGGCATTTTAAAGGCAAGTTTGTGACAGACTTGACATCTCTAATTATGTGGCAGATGAGTGCAACAAGATCCTTTGATGAATACCAACATAGGACAGATATTTGCATTGATTGGCTGGCAAAGTGAAACTTGGGGGTCAGTTTCTTCGGATAGAAAATATATTACAATCAAGTTTAGGAAAGAATGAAATGAACAATCCTGGCTCCCTTCTCCTTATTTTCCTTCTCCTTCTTTCTATTTCTTTCTCTTTCTCTCCTTCTCCTTCACTTCCTCCTTCTCCTCTTTCTCTTTCTTTCTCTTCTCCTCCTTTCTCCTCTTTCTCCTCTTTCTTTCTTTCTTTTTTCTCTTTCTTTTTCTTTCCCCTCCCTCCCTCCTTCCTTCCTTCCTTCCTTCCTTCCTTCCTTTTTAACTTGCTAGCAAGGCAGAAATCTAAGTCATAATAAATGCTGGCAGAAACAAGGAAAGGAAGGGGAAAGGGTGATTTTACTTCATTGCCATCTACATTGTTGGACTGGCTGCTGCTTGATCAAGCAGTTATACAACCCCTTTCTGAATAGAAAAATATTGCCAAAATATCCATCCAATGAAAATCAAGAGTCATAGATAGGGCTGACATTTTTTATTTAATGAATGATGCTGAGACATGATAAAGTCAGTCCTTTTTCCAAAGCTTGGATTCTCCTGTATTATAAGGTTGCAGATTTACACCTCAAAACATCTCCCACCAATGGTTAGAATTAAGGGGCGTGCTTAAGTGCACTAGAGTGCCTCCTTCCGACCCCCGTCCTATTGTTTCTCTTCTATCCCATATATCTTCTCTTCTATCCCTATATCTTTCTTCTATTCTTTCATCAATTTATTTTATCCTATATTCTCTCTTCTATTCTTTCTCTAATTCTATTTTCTCGGCGGTGTCCTCTATTACCTTCATTGTGTATTATTGTGTATTGGACAAAATAAATAAAATAAAATAAATTGAAGCTCTGCAACATCTAGTGAGCCACACGTTGTCCTTCTTGGGATGAAAGCCAATACCATCAACAACCTTCAGCGGCCAATGATTAGATCCACATTTTGGAACATCTGTTTTCACAGGCTTGATCAGCCTTGCCTAATAAAGTTTTGGGTCTTGGGTCTTCCAAGGCAGGAGAAGATCTGGAGAACTTCATTTCTGGATGAAACTTTGCTGGATGATAAAGGTCTTCCAAAAGTTAAAGAGAAATTAGCCTAGTTTCCATTTTAATATGAATGTGTCTAATGTGGACTTCCTATTGATGAAAGTTAGTACCCATCCCTCCTACTAGAATGATATATTTTAGGAAATATTTAAAAGGCAGAATATTATATTTCTCTCGATGCGAAATTGGGAGACACGCTCTTGGATTCAGAAACTTAGCCACAGCTACCCTGTCCCTAGCAGATATTAAGTGCCAATTGAGGACTGGACCAGTCTACAAAACAAAACAAACAAACTCAACTCCAGGGTGATGGGATTATGACCCTCTAGGACAGTGATGGCAAACCTATGGCATAGGTGCCACAGGTGGCACGCAGAGCCATATCTGCCGGCATGCAGATTATCTCAGGGACCGCCTTCTGCTGCACGAATCCCAGCGACCAGTTAGGTCCCACAGAGTGGGCCTTCTCCGGGTCCCATCAACTAAACAATGTCGTTTGGCGGGGCCCAGGGGAAGAGCCTTCTCTGTGGCGGCCCCAGCCCTCTGGAACCAACTCCCCCCGGAGATTAGAATTGCCCCCACCCTCCTCGCCTTTTGTAAGCTCCTTAAAACCCACCTCTGCCGTCAGGCATGGAGGAACTGAGATACTCTTTCCCCCTAGGCCTTTACAATTTATGCATGGTATGTTTGTTTGTAAGTATGATTGATTTTAAAATAAGGATTTTTAGTTGTTGTAGTATTGGATTTACATGCTTTTTTTATTATTATTGTTAGCCGCCCCGAGTCTATGGAGAGGGGCGGCATACAAATCCAATAAATAAATAAATGAAATAAATGCGAGCCGTTGCCCTAGCTCAGCTCCAGCGCATATGTGCATACAGCCAGCTGATTTTCGGCTCTCATGGAGGTGCTGAGAGGGCATTTTAGCTTCCAGAGGGCTTATTTGGGGATGGAGGAGGGCATTTTTGCTCTCCCCAAGCTCCAGGGAAGCCTCTAGAGCCTTGGGAGGGTGAAAAATGGGCCTAATGGAGTTGGGAAATGGGCTGTTTCTGGCCTTCAGAGGGCCTCTGGGGGGGAGGAAAAGTGATTTTTGCAATCCATAGGCATTGAATTTTGGGTGTGGACACTCACACATGCACGATAGTGTGAGCACATGCACTTTTGGTACCCAAGGGAAAAAAGGTTTGCCATCACTGCCCTAGGACATAATAGCAGAGCTCACCCCATGGCACAACCAAGCCCCTTCATTACATCACGCAGCAAGGTTCACCCAAACCTGATTCAGACAAACATGACTCCACATGGGAGTCTGACTGCAACCAATAAGATACATGCCCTTGCCATAGGAACAGGAAGCTCAAGTTCAAAGCCCAAGAGTCTGCGGAGAGGGGCGGCATGCAAATCTAAATAATACATAAATAAAATAAATAAATAAATAAATAACACCCATTCTCCACTCCATGTGGTCAGCTACCAAGAATCACACATGCTTGTGGTTCTACCTCATCATTAAACCATCTTTCCAAGCAGCCTCCATGTTTCCAAGCGTCTTTCTCCCCACTTGGAACTGAACCCAGGTGGACATTACTTCCAATACTATGTTGGTAGACAAATCAAAAAGCAGCTCAAGGATCAAAATACTTGGGACCTTAAATATGTAGCAAGCATTTTGAACCGGGATGGTCTGTGTGAAAGTCTTTGTTGTTTCCTTGCTTGTGATCTGCTGCCAGGCATCTGAAGAAGTAGGCCAAAGCTGACAAAAGCTTGTGCCTTTTAAAGTGTGTTGCTCAAAAAAGGTCCTACCAGACTCCTTCTGATGTCGGGGAATAAAAAGAAGAGTAAAAGCAAAAAGAGAGAAAGACAAGTTGAGCTCGCAAAACACAATTTCCAGGAATTGTGGGGAGGAACCTCTAGATTCAAAAGAATAGAATGGGATGGAGTCCTTCGGGATTGGGCGGCATAGAAATCAAATTAAGTAATAAATAAATTAAGTAAATATAATAGAATAAGATAGAATAGAATAGAATAGAATAGAACCTTTTTAACCCTTTTTAAGGGTTAAATAGGAAAGTGAACACAAGAACAAGGGGACACAATCTGAAGTTAGTTGGGGGAAAGATCAAAACCAACATGAGAAAATATTATTTTACTGAAAGAGTAGTAGATCCTTGGAACAAACTTCCAGCAGACGTGGTGGATAAGTCCACAGTAACTGAATTTAAACATGCCTGGGATAAACATATATCCATCCGAAGATAAAATACAGAAAATAGTATAAGGGCAGACTAGATGGACCATGAGGTCTTTTTCTGCCGTCAGACTTCTATGTTTCTAGAATATTGGCCAAGTGTGATTGGACACACAAGGAATTTGTCTTTGGTGCATAAGGTTTATTTTATTTTATTTTTATTTATTTATTTTGTCCAATACACAATGAGGGTTTTAGTGGGTATATATCTATATACACATAGTAAAATACATGATGAAGGTTATAGAGGAGATACTCATAGTATAATATATCTAAGAAATAATAGAAAAGAAGGTATAGTAATAGAACATATCAATGAAAGAATAGAAGAAGAGATATAGGAATGGAAGAAAGGAATAGGAGATATAGGAAAGCAATAGGACAGGGGACGGAAGGCACTCTAGTGCACTTGTACTCGCCCCTTACTGACCTCTTAGGAATCTGGATAGGTCAACCGTGGATAATCTAAGGGTAAAGTGTTGGGGGTTTGGGGATGACACTATGGAGTCCGGTAATGAGTTCCATGCTTCGACAACTCGGTTACTGAAGTCATATTTTTTACAGTCAAGTTTGGAGCGGTTAATATTAAGTTTAAATCTGTTGTGTGCTCTTGTGTTGTTGTGGTTGAAGCTGAATTAGTCGCCGACAGGCAGGACGTTGCAGCATATGATCTTGTGGGCAATACTTAGATCTTGTTTAAGGCATCTTAAACAAGGTCTCAGTGTACATAAAACAAAAGTTAACACTTGTCAAGAATCAAGAGCTACAACACTTAATGTTTGTCATAGGATACAAATAAGCAATCAGGAAACAATCCATATTAATATAAATCATAAGGATTCAAGTTATAGTCATACAGTCATAAGTGAGAGAAGATGGGTGATAGGAATGATGATAAGACTAATAGTAATAGTAATGCAGCCTTATTGAATGGTTTGACAGGGGTGAGGGAATTATTCATTTACCAGAGTTATGGCATTTGAGAAAAAAACGTTCTTGTGTCTAGTTGTCTTGGAGTGTAGTGCTCTGTAACAACATTATGAGGGTAGGAGTTGAAACAGTTTATATCCAGGGGTGCGAGGGGTTAGTAAATATTTTCACAGCCTTCTTTTTGATTCATGCAGTATACAGGTCCTCAATGGAAGGCAGGTTGGCAGCAATTGTTTTTTCTGCAGTTCTGATCATCCTCTGAAGTCTGTGTCGGTCTTGTGGGTTGCAGAACCGAACCAGACAATTATAAGGGTACGGATGACAGACTCAATGATTCCTCTCTAGAACTGTATCAGCAGCTCCTTGGGCAGTTTGAGCTTCCTGAGTTGTGTTCTGTCATGCTCTCTGGTAACTCCTCCCAAAAATTCACAGGTACAAATTTCACACACACACACATTTGAAAATTCAAAACAATATTCTTTATAATGAAAATTCACTTAAACCAAGCCCTCTTTTGGTATATCAAAGAGCACTCGTCTCCAAACAAACTGGTAATTTGTACAAGTCCCTTATCAGTTCTGTGATACTTAGCTTGCAGCTGTGAGGCAATTCACAGTCCTTCTTTCACAAAGTGAAACACACTTTGCCCTGGTTTAGTTTCAAAGCGCGGGGAAAATCAGCACACAAAAGTTCAAAGTCAGTAAAGCAGTCACGAAACACAACGATCAGATAATCCTCCACAATGGCCAAACCCACAGGCTGCTATTTATAGCAGCCTCACTAATTACCACAGCCCCACCCAACCACAGGTGGCCTCATTTTCTTTGATAATAATCTCTCAGTTGTTGTTGCCTATGCATCGCTCTCCGCATGCGTGGCTGTATCATTAACTCTTGTTCTGAATCCAAGGAGGAGCTCGATAATTGATCTCCTTCTGAGCTGTCTGCCACACTCTCCTCCTCCCTGTCATTCATGTCTTCTTGGTCAGAGGAGCCTTCATCATCAGATTCCACCGGGGGAGGGGGGAAACAGGCCTGCAGCATGTGGATGTCTCCCCCACATCCATAGTCCTTGGGGCAGGAGCTGGGCCAGAGCTAACTACAACAATTTGGTGCAGAAAGAACATTATTTGTTGTGCTTTTTTTGATGATGTTTTTGATGTTAGGTGACCATTTTAGGTCTTGAGATATGATAGAAGCTAGAAATTTGAAGGTCTCTACTGTTGATACTGTCTGGTCTAGTATTGTAAGAGGTGGTAGAACAGGAGGGTTTCTCCTAAAGTCTCCTAAAGGATCATACCTGCAAATTGTTCCAGAATTGGACAAGCAAAATAGAGGAGGACTTGGGAATTTCACTTACCCCACTGCAGAATTCAAGTAGCCTTGTCATCCATTTCCACAGCCTACAAATAAACAGGTGGCAGCTCTCATAGTGAGCTCTTGTAATTTCTCTGAATCTTTTTTTATTGATTGTGGGGTGGGAGGAAAAGTCTGATTCTATGAGCCACAGAACTTTTATTCATGAAACTATGACTGCTCTGTACCAGGCACAAATCAATGGATTTTTTAAAAAAAGGAAGTGGATGCAATAGGGGAAGGAAAATAATAACATTCTCACTTGCTGGCTGCCTAATAAGCCCATTGCTGGAAAGCTAGACTTTTATCTTAACTGCCATGTGATTTTTATCCCCCAGTTTGATTGTTACATTTTCTGTATTGATTGTGATTATAAACCATCTCTGCTACGATTTTACCCTTTCTGGAAGCACTTATGCAGGAGGAAGGGAAGAGAAAAAAGAGGGGGAAATGTCTTCCTCTCCTCCCTCCTCTTTCCTCTCCTCCCATAATAATGGAGAAGTGGGGCTGGATATTAGAATCTTGAATATAGGAGGAAAGTCCCTTTTTTTGGGTCATTTGTAACTTTGAACAGTTTGGATAGAATATAGAATGTAGAATGTAGAATGTAGAATGTAGAAAATAGAATACAATTCTTTATTCACCAAGTGTGATTAGAAACAAAAGGAATTTGTCTTTGGTGCATATGCTCTCAGTGTACATAAAAGAAAAGATACGTTTGTGAAGAATCATGAGCTACAACACTTAATGATTGTCATAGGGTTCAAATAAGCAAGCAGGAAACAATTAATATTAATCTAAATCGTTAAGGATACAAGCAACAAGTTATAGTCATACAGTCATTAAGTGGGAGGAGATGGGGATAGGAAGGATGAGAAGAATAATAGTAATAGTAATAGAGTCTTCGGAGAGTCTTTGGAGAGGGGCGACATACAAATCTAATAATAAATTATAATGCAGCCTTAGTGAATAGTTTGACAGTGGTGAGGGAATTATTTGTTTAGCAATCTCTATGGAATAGAAACATAGAAACATAGAAACATAGAAGTCTGACGGCAGAAAAAGACCTCATGGTCCATCTAGTCTGCCCTTATACTATTTTCTGTACTTTATCTTAGGATGGATATATGTTTATCCCAGGCATGTTTAAATTCAGTTACTGTGGATTTATCTACCAGGTCTGCTGGAAGTTTGTTCCAAGGATCTACTACTCTTTCAGTAAAATAATATTTTCTCATGTTGCTTTTGATCTTTCCCCCAACTAACTTCAGATTGTGTCCCCTTGTCCTTGTGTTCACTTATTAAAAACACTTCCCTCCTGGACCTTATTTAACCCTTTAATATATTTAAATGTTTCGATCATGTCCCTCCTTTTCCTTCTGTCCTCCAGACTATACAGATTGAGTTCATTAAGTCTTTCCTGATACGTTTTATGCTTAAGACCTTCCACCATTCTTGTAGCCCGTCTTTGGACCCGTTCAATTTTGTCAATATCTTTTTGTAGGTGAGATCTCCAGAACTGAACACAGTATTCCAAATGTGGTCTCACCAGCATTCTATATAGCGGGATCATAATCTCCCTCTTCCTGCTTGTTATACCTCTAGCTATGCAGCCAAGCATCCAAGCATGTTTTCAGTCTAAACTTTCAGAAAATAGTCAAACATCTATGAATGGAATAGATCCGAATAGGATAGGATAGGACAGGACAGGACAGGACAGGATAGGTCTAAGAAAGAATAGAAGATATAGGAATAAAACTTATCAATGAAAGAATAGAAGAAGAGATATAGGAATAGAAGAAAGGTATAGGAGATATAGGAAAGCAATAGGACAGGGGATGGAAGGCACTCTAGTGTACTTATGCACGCCCCTTACTGAACTCTTAGGAATCTGGATAGGTCAACTGTGGATCCAAGGGTAAAGTGTTGGGGGTTTGGGGATGACACTATGGAGCCTCCCCGCAGATGCCGCCGAAGCCGCCACCCTCCTCAACAAGCAGCCCTGCACCGTCCAGGCCTGGAGAACCCACACTTTTAAAGGCGCTGAGGTTGAGGAAAAAGACGGGAGGGAACGCGAGCTGCCCCCCTCCTCAGCAAGGAACCCTGCACCATCCGGGCCAGAAAGAACCATTCCCCTACCCGCGGCTGCTGTCCTAAAGATATTTTTATATATACACACACAAAAAAAATGTTGCCCGTTCTCCCCCCCCCCTCCCCCCCCCCCGAGCAATGGTGTCCTGCTTTAGCTAAATTATAATCTGGTCACTTTACTCTAATTGCATCTCTGAGAGTTGGTTGTCAAGATCTTCTGCTAGTGAAGCTGCTGTGTTGGGGTTCCTCAGTTTACTGAAATTAATCCGTTTCATCTTAATTAACTTAGAATGATCACTAAACATTTCCACCCCCGTCCCTGTTAAAAGTGGCGTTCCCCAAGGCAGCGTACTAGGACCTACTCTATTCATTCTCTACATCAACGATCTCTGTGATCATATCACAAGCAACTGTGCTCTTTTCGCCGATGATGTAAAACTTTTCAGCACCACAGACAACACATCTACTCTCCAAAAAGACCTCGACTTTGTCTCACATTGGTCTAACACATGGCAACTTCAAATATCAACCAGCAAATGCTCCACCCTCCACATTGGCACAAAGAATCCGAACCTCATATATAAACTGAATAAACAAAATCTCACAGCCAACCCCCACTCAGTAAAAGACCTTGGAATACTAATATCAAATGATCTAAGTGCCAAACAGCAACAATATCGCCAAAAAGGCTTCTAGAGTTGTTAACCTGATCCTACGCAGCTTCTGCTCCGGCAATCTCACACTACTCACCAGAGCCTACAGAACGTTTGCCAGACCCATCCTTGAATACAGCTCCTCTGTCTGGAACACATAGCACATCTCGGACATCAACACCCTTGAAAACGTCCAAAGATACTTCACCAGAAGAGCCCTTCACTCCTCCACTCGAAACAGAAGACCCTACGAAACTAGACTCACTATCCTGGGTCTAGAAAGCTTAGAACTTATATATGTTTAGGAGCTTAGGATTATATGTTGAGTAGAATCTGTGATGTAAATGTGAAAAATAAACTGCAATCACTCTTTTAGTAATATCTAATGCAAGATAGAGCCAAGGAAATACAGATAAACAAAATTAAAAAACTTTGAATCCCCTTGTATGGGTGGTGGTGGTGAAGGGGGGTGTTTTGTCTGTTAGGTGATGGGCACACGCACTGTGCAATGTTATATGTTTGTTTTATGTAATCATTTTATAAAATCAATAAAAATTTATTTAAAAAAAAAAAGAAAGCTTAGAACTATGACGCCTAAGACACGATCTAAGTATTGCCCACAAGATCATATGCTGCAACGTTCTACCTGTCAATGACTACTTCAGCTTCAATCGCAACAACACAAGAGCACGCAACAGATTCAAACTTAATATTAACCGCTCCAAACTTGACTGTAAAAAAATATGTCTTCAGCAATCGAGTTGTCAAAGCGTGGAACTCATTATCTGACTCAGTAGTGTCAACCCCTAATCCCCAACAATTTTCCCTTAGACTATCCACGATTGACCCCTCCAGGTTCCTAAGAGGTCAGTAAGGGGCGTACATAAGTGCACTAGAGTACCTTCCGTCCCCTGTCCAATTGTCTCTCCTTTATCCCATATATCTTTTCTTCCTTTCACATATCTTCTCCTCTATTTTTATATTTTTTTCTTCTATCCTTTTCTTTATATATATTACTACATGTCTATTCTCTTCAATGTTTATTGTGTATTGGACAAAATAAATAAATAAATAAATAAATAAATAAATAAATAAATAAATGAATGAATGAATGAATGAATGAATGAATGATATGAATGAATGAATTAATGAATGAATGAAGAAACAAACAAACAAACAAACAAACAAATAAACAAATGGTTGTAATTACCTGACAGTTACCTGTAGTCCTGACTTTTCTACTTTTATTATGTGAGCCAAACATCAAGACAGACCCAAACACAGGCCCATTTTCTGAAAGTTCTGTAGACAAATAACAGGAAATATCTGCAGTATATAACCTGAACTCTCCCGATTAAATTTACTTAATAGGAAAAAGAAAAGTAAAAGATGCGGCCTTGTTCTGACAAATCGTTTCGGCATCTCACGAGTACTCATAAATTAAACTGTAATGCCACTAAACAAGGTAATGTATTTCGGGAAGATAGTGTTTTAAATTGTCAGTGGACATTTTAGACGAAACCGCTTCTCCCGAGGCATTTTGCTCTAATGATCTTCCACTTCAGAAGATATAAAGAGATTTTACCTAATGCATGGCTTTATGCTACAAAAATCAGAGAGTTCAACTCTGAAATGTCAACATAGTCTCTGCTAAAATGGATGAACCGTTTTACCCTTTGGGAAGTCGAAACACTCCTGATACCTCAAGAACCTCCCAGTTAAATATCTCATGACTAATATTTCTTTTGCTCCCTTGACAACATTTGATTTTTTTTCCCCTTAAGGAAAAAAAAAAACAGTTGGGAAATTGATACCTTGAATCCACTTGTCCATTGTCAACTTCTGCACCCATCAGAATAATATATAAGCCTCCATTAAAAGAGCTATAATTCTTGTTCTTAGACAAAGAGTTGGTTTTCGGGATAGATTTCTTGTCTCCTTTCCCCCTTTTCTTTCCCTGGATTCTTGCTTCTTGCTGAGACATGGATTAATTGTGGTTATTCTTGGAACAAACCACAATCGGCTGTGTTCACACAAGACACTCATCAAGCAAAACACATTAAACCCAATCATATTGTCAGACACTATGTACTCCGCAGGGGTGGGTTCCATTTACCTTCCCTACCGGTTTGCATTGTGATGAAAGTACATATTGTTCTACCGGGCTCTCTGGTAGGAGCCTCCCAAAAATTCAAGGGTACAAATTTCAGACACACACACATTTGAAAATTCAAAGCAATGTTCTTTATCCCAAAATTCAAAATAAACTAAGCACTCTTTTTGTATTGCAAAGAGCACTCATCCCAAAACAACCAGGTAGTCTGTACAATTAACCTTAAGCAGTCATTAAGTACTTAGCTAGCAGCTGTGAAGAACTTCACACTGCTTCCTCTTCCAACGAAGTGAGACACACACACACACACACACACACACACACACACACACACACGTTGCTCTGTTTATTTTCAAAGGCGTGAAAAATCAACAAGCAAAGTCCAGAAACCAGCAACCCAGGATTCCTGAGGAACTGCGATCAGATACTCTTCCACAATGGCCAAACCCACATGCTGCTATTTATAGCAGCAGCCCTAATTACTGGAGCCCCACCCAACCACAGGTGGCCTCATTTTCTCTTGTAATAATCCTTTAGTTGTTGTCTCCTATGCATCACTCTACGCATGAGTGGATGTGTCATTAATTCTTGTTCAGAATCCAAAGATGATACAGATGATTGATCTCCTCCTAGGCTATCTGCCAAACTCCCCTCTTCCCTGTCACTCATGCTGTCTTGGTCAGAGGAGGCTTCATCGGCAGATTCCATTGGGAGCAAAACAGGCCTGCGGCATGTGGATGTCTCCCCCACATCCACCTGCACATTCCTTGGGGCAGGAGCCAGAGCTACCCACAACACATATTATGTGTCATGTCACTGTCTGGGTATATATATATATATGCAAGGTTTCACAAGAGAACTAGATAAGATATCAGAATATAATGTGGTAATTAAGGAACCAGATAAATGACAAAGATACGTTTGTAGAAAATGGTAGTTTACAGTGCAAAATATCTTCTGCTTCAGGAAGACCTGCAAATAAATAAATACATAATTTACTTTTCTAATTTTACAGAGAAGAAAGTATGTTGGAGACTTGAGTCTAAAACTGAGCTATTATTATGGAAGCCCTGAACGGATGTAACGGATGTTCCTTATATAAGAATGTTAGACCAGGGCTGGCAAACTCACAGCCCAAGGGCTGGGTACATCATGCGCTGGCCACCCCCCATTTCCAGTTTAGAGAAGGGGGGGGGGAGTCACAATAATTCACATGATGATGCCATGACAATGCGAGATTGACACCCTTGTGTTAGACTAACAAGGTTGTCCAAACAGGAAGCACAACTAGGTAGGCCAATTCTAAGGTTATGTTAACTGAATCTTGCAAACCTGAAGGTACACTTCTTCTCCTTCACTTTTACAAGCATGAAATTAGGGAGGATCCATTATGAGATGTTGGCCATGCTTCTTTTACCCTCCTTGTGGGCTATCTATCTATCTATCTATCTATCTATCTATCTATCTATCTATCTATCTATCTATCTATCTATCTATCTATTGTTAGAGTTGGAAGGGACCATGCGGGTCATCAAGTCCAACCCCCTGCCTAAGCAGGAACCCTATAGCATCCTAGCCAAATGGCAGTCCAATTTCCTCTTAAAAATGTCCAGAGTATTGGAGTTCACAACGTCCGCTGGTAGGTTGTTCCACTGGTTGATCGTTCTGACCGTCAGGAAGTTCTTCCTTATTTCCAGGTTGAATCTCTCCTTGGTCAGCTTCCAGCCGTTGTTCCTCGTCCGTCCCTCCGGTGCCCTGGAGAATAAAGTGATCCCCTCCTCTCTGTGGCAACCCCTCGTATACCTGTAGACTGCTATCATGTCCACTCTGGCCCTCCTTTTCTCTAGGCTATCCATGCCCAGTTCCCGCAGTCTCTCTTCGTAAGTCTTGGTTTCTAGACCCCTGATCATTTTGGTTGCTCTTTTCTGCTGCCTCTTATCCAACCATTTCCTTAGCTGTGGCTCTTACCCTTGTCTTCCAAGGTCATTTCAACCTTCCGTTGTCATAGAATGTCTGTTTTTACCCAATGCCCCTAAAATGGTTATTGAATTAATCTTTTGGTACTCTGTACACTGAAAAGTGATCCGACTTAGCAAATTGCGTTCATGTCACCTGCTTAGTCACCCAATCCCTAATCAAGGTTAATACAGATCAAATCTATTATGTTGTAGAAATGCAGCTGTTAAGGCTGTACCTGACCTGCTGAAGGACATTAAGCTTGGTGTCATTTTTTTACGCACTTATAGCAGTTCCTCCATTTGTTGTGAACTTCAGAAATTTTTTCACAGGGGGATAATATTCCCCCTGTTAGCACATATAACTGATGTGCTAACATCTGGGTAGAAATGGAAAGGAGACAAAGCAACATGCTTTTATTTTTCCAGCTGTCAAGGATGAGGTTATTTCAAGGAGAGGGAGCCAGAAACGCAATGGTGTTTTACAATGGGAGTAAGCCAGTCAAAATTCTATTATATTACATTGATGTGTTGGATTATATATAATACTCTTGCAAGTTCTTGCCTGTTCAGTCTCAGCCACCACTGATATATGTGAACTAGTAGGAGAGATTTAACCTAGAAGGAAGAAGACAAAGAAACATAGAAACATAGAAGACTGACGACAGAAAAAGACCTCATGATCCATCTAGTCTGCCCTTATACTATTTTCTCTATTTTATCTTAGGATGGATATATGTTTATCCCAGGCATGTTTAAATTCAGTTACTATGGATTTACCAACCACGTCTGCTGGAAGTTTGTTCCCCCTTTTCCTTCTGTCCTGCAGACTATACAGATTGAGCTCATTACTTCTTTCCTGATACGTTTTATGCTTAAGATCTTCCACCATTCTTGTAGCCTGTCTTTGGACCCGTTCAATTTTGTCAATATCTTTTTGTAGGTGAGGTCTCCAGAACTGAACACAGTATTCCAAATGTGGTCTCACCAGCACTCTATATAGCGGGATCATAATCTCCCTCTTCCTGCTTGTTATACCTCTAGCTATGCAGCCAAGCATCCTACTTGCTTTCCCTACCACCTGACTGCGCTGTTCACCCATTTTGAGACTGTCAGAAATCACTACCCCTACATCCTTCTCTTCTGAAGTTTTTGCTAACACAGAACTGCCAATACAATACTCAGATTGAGGATTCCTTTTCCCCAAGTGCATTATTTTACATTTGGAAACATTAAACTGCAGTTTCCATTGCTTTGACCATTTATCTAGTAAAGCTAAATCATTTACCATATTACAGACCCCTCCAGGAATATCAACCCTATTGCACACTTTAGAGTCATCGGCAAATAGGCAAACCTTCCCTACCAAACCTTCCGCTATGTCACTCACAAACATATTAAAAAGAATAGGACCCAGAACAGACCCTTGTAACCTGTCTCTGCTCAGAATTCTCACATTTCCTCACAGTGAGAACAACCAACCAATGGAACAGAGGTTGCCTTCAAATATTGTGGGAGCTTCATCACTGGAGGCTTTCAAGCAGAAATTGGATGGCCATTTGTCAGAAATGGTGATGGGTCTCTTGTTTGAGGAGGGGTTTGGACTAGATGACCTACAATTAACTCTGTTAATCTGTAATTAAAGCCCTGTAGTGAAGAGCTACACACATTTTTACTACTACTACTACTAAATTTTTACATTACTTATTTTGTGGATGTGGCTTGCAGGTAGTGTTGGGCAAACCCAACAGAGTTCAGATTCAGGTTCAACACCCGAATTTTTTAAAAAGTTCGGGTTCGGCACCCGAACCTGAACCCAAACTTTTGCCGAACTTTCGAGTTCGGTGCTCGGGAAAGCGCCAGGAAGTGCCGCCACCCAGCTGTCACCTTCCGGAACAGTAGGGGCACTTCCCAGCGCTCTCCCGAACCCGAACTTTTGCCGAACTTCCAGGCTCTGCATTCAGGAGACCGCCGAGAAGCGCCCCGGCTGTTTCTGAAGGTGACAGCTGGGCGGTGGCGCTTCACAGAACAGCCGGGGAGCTGTGGGCCGGTCAGGAGGTGCAAAATGAGGTGGGGAATCCCTTGAGGGGATTCCAGGGGTGGAGCTTTGACATCACTGAGACATTCTTCCTGGAGTCCCCGTTTCAGCCAGCCAGGAAGGATGTCTCAGTGACGTCAAAGCTCTGCCCCTGGAATCTCCTCGTGGGATTCCTCACCTCCTTTTTCACCTCCCGACTGGCCGACAGCTCCAAGGCTGTTTTGGAAGGTGACAGCTGGGCGGCGGCGCTTCCTGGCGCTCTCCCGAACCTGAACTTTTGCTGAACTTTTGTAAAGATCGGGTTCGGGTTTGGTCTACCGAACCGCGCAAAGTTCGGTACGAACGTGAACTTTGCAGGTTTGGTTCGCCCAACACTACTTGCAGGCCATGTGACTGGGTGGGAATGGCTTGACGATCATTTGACTGGGGGTGGCTTAAAGAGCATGTGACTGGCTTAAAGGTGGCCAACTTGACGTCACTCACGTCAAGGGTTTGGGTTTAGGGTTAGGGTACCTGGCCTCTCCTCACCTCAAAGAGATACAATTTCCCTTATTATTATTGAACATCCAAAATATACTATTTAATTCTATGTATATATGCCATATGTGTATTTATCTATTTATTTGTTTATTTGTTTATTTGTTTATTTGTTTATTTGTTTATTTATTTCATTTTTATGCCACCCTTCTCCTTAGACTCAGGGCGGCTTACAACATGTTAGCAATAGCACTTTTTTAACAGAGCTAGGCTATTGCCCCCACAATCCGGGTCCTCATTTTACCTACCTCGGAAGGATGGAAGGCTGAGTCAACCTTGAGCCGGTGATGAGATTTGAACCGCTGGCCCTCAGATCTACAAGTCAGCTTCAGTGGCCTGCAGTACAGCACTCTACCTGCTGCGCCACCACATATATATTACACACAAGCACACAAAAATATACATTATCTACTATATAAATTGTGTATGTACATACACCCGTGCGTGCACAGCTCTTCTAAAATTAAACCCATTCAATCTCATTTACTGCAATAGGAAAAACATACCCAGAGCCCAGAAGAGAAAAAGAGAAAAAAAATTCAAATTTTTTTCTACCGGTTCTGCGTACCTAACCGTACCCGTAGGAGTCCATCACTGCCTGTAGCAGTGTGCATGCCTGAGCATTTTATCATCTGCAGGCATCATCCATCCCTTTAACCATCTCTGTCCAGCTTGCAGTGATGGAGACAGAAGCCCTCCACAACAGGGGTCTCTAACCTTGGCAACTTTAAGGCTTGTGGATTTCAGCTCCCAGAATTCCTCAGCCAGCTTTGGGAGTTGAAGTCCACGAGCCTTAAAGTTGTCAAGGTTGGAGGTCCCTGCTCCACACCAGTAATTTGTTGACCCCCTTGGAAAAAATAACCGCTCACTCCAGCACTTAAAAAAGAGCATTTATAAAATGGAATAACAGAATGAACCTGTATTTTGTAGGGAAAAAGTCATCTGCAAGTAAATTGATTGGTAAAGACAATGTGTTAGAAGCAAATGCTTGAAATAATGGGGGCACCACTATGTTCACCCAAAGAGCTTAGCTAAGTCAATTAAAGACTTAGCACCTGAATAATGGCTCAGGGTATTATGACAATCCAGCTCATTGGACTGATTTATAGTACAGTGTATTGGGCAAGCCCACAAAATAACTTAATTCAGAAACCAGGTTCAGCCTGTTACAATCTCGCATCAAATCTCGCTTCAATCTCGCTTCAACAGCAACAACACAAGAGCACGCAACAGATTCAAACTTAACATCAACGGCTCCAAACTTGACTGTAAAAAATATGACTTTAACAATCGAGTTGTCGAAGCGTGGAACTCATTGCCAGACTCAGTGGTGTCAGCCCCCAGCCCCAAACATTTCTCCCTAAGACTCTCCACGATTGACCTCTCCAAATTCCTAAGAGGCCAGTAAGGGGCGTATATAAGTGCACTGATGTGCCTATCGTCCCCTGTCCAATCTTCTTTCCTTATCTCATATATCATACATTTTCTCTCCTTTCCTCCAACCTCTCTTCTTTCCTACTTTCTATCATTATATATATTACTTAATGTCTATTCTCCTTCATATGTATTGTATATTGGACAAAGAATAAATAAAAATAAAAATAAACAAATCCAGTCTTTATGGACTTCTTCATATGATCCTCCAGAAAAATGCCTTTTAAATCTACAAAAATGCCTTTTCATTTCTCCAATCATGTCGGTGGGGTGATGGAGTTTTGAAACCTGCTTAAATTCCTCATCCTTCCTTTGATCTGGAACATACAGCGAATGTATCTGGGAATGCAGCCACCTTTTTAAGAAAGAACAACGTTTCTTTATTTATTTTTTTGTTCCTTTTGGTTAGCTATTGAACGGTTTAATTGCTGTTGCTAAATAAAGACCATACATCCAACATCTGCCGTAATTAAAAAGATTTGTGCACAAAGGTTAACAAACTGGAGCATCATAATATTGTCTAATTAGAAGAGAGAGAAAAAAAATTCACCATCACCTTTAAAAGAGGAGACAAAGACGGATAAAAGAAAAAGCTGAGAAAGAATGAACATTAAGAGTGTTTTGCTTGCTCACTTTGGATGGTCTCTCATTCACTGCTCTTCCAGCAAGTCCTTAGACCCGTGATAGAAACAGAAGATTGAGAGCAGAAAAAGACCTCATGGTCCATCTAGTCTGCCCTTATACTATTTCCTGTATTTTATCTTAGGATGGATATATGTTTATCCCAGGCATGTTTAAATTCAGTGACTATGGATTTACCAACCACGTCTGCTGGAAGTTTGTTCCAAGCATATGCTACTCTTTCACTAAAATAATATTTTTTCACGTTACTTCTAATCTTTCCTCCAACTAACTAATTCCCCCAGCTAAAACTAATGATGGTGAACCTATGGCACGCGTGCCACAGGTGGCATATAGAGCCATATCAGAGGGCAAGCGAGACTTTGCCCTATGTCAGTTCCAGCGAGCATGCGCTCGCTGTCCAGCTGAGTTTCAACCTTGGGAAAGGCCTTTTCACCATCTGGACACTTCAGGAAAGCCATTCCACCGGCGGAAATTTATTTATTTTATTTTATTTATTCAATTTTTATGCCGCCCTTCTCCTTAGACTCACGGCGGCTTACAACATGTTAGCAATAGCACTTTTTAACAGAGTCAGAATATTGCCCCCACAATCCGGGTCCTCATTTTACCCACCCCAGAAGGATGGAAGGCTGAGTCAACCTTGAGCCGGTGATGAGATTTGAACCGCTGACATACAAATCTACAGTCAGCTTCAGTGGTCTGTAGTACAGCACTCTACCTGCTGCGCCACCCCGTGTGAACCAAAAAAATGTTTACCATCACTGCCTTAGACCAAGGGTAGGCGAAATTGGCTCTTCTATGACTTGTGGACTTCAACTCCCAGAATTCCTGAGTCAAACATTCTACATGTCACCTCACGTCATAGAAGAGCCAACTTTGGCTAGCCCTGCCTTGGACTATTCTTCATAAATCTTATATTCCTGAAAGATTCCCATACTTCTCTAAGTGTCAGCCAAAGTGGCTTTGTTGATATCTTCCTTAAGAAACACCATCAATTAAAAGTGTGCCTTAATGTCTATTTGTAATTCCTGAGCTTATGTAAGCAAGACTATCAATTCTTGACAATTGCATTTTAATCCTGTATTCCTTTTGGAGCCAAGTACATTGTTGTCAATACAAACACTGCTCCCAGTTGTCCTTAAAGCTGACAACCTCAGATGTAAAGAGAAGAAAGTTCAAATCCTTGGATTATGTCTGCCTGGTACAGAAGGCAATAAATCAACAGTTGCAACTAGGACAAAAAGGCAGATAATTATTATTAGAAAAAAAATCAGACTACCCCCAGCTCAATAAATCAGATGAATCCGAATCCCAAATTTACATAGGATTTGTCCAGGGGTGAAATCCAGAAGATTCCAGGGAATCGGTAGTGGAAATTTTGAGTAGTTCGGAGAACCAGCAAATACCACCTCTGACTGCCCCTACCCCAGTGATGGGCTCCAGTTACGGTCAGGTACGCAGTACCGGTAGCAAAATTTTGATATTTTTTTTCTTTTTTTCCCTTCTAGGCTCTGGGTATGTTTTTCCTATCACAGTAAATGAGGTTGAATGTGTATAATTTTAGAAGAGTTGTGCGTGCTTGTGTGTACATACACTTTATATAGTAGATAATCGGGGTGGGCTACTGCCTGGATGGGGGGGGGGAACTCAGTGGGGTAGCAAAAATGGAGCTCCACCCAATTTGCACTGAAAAATATTGAAACAAAATGCATAAGCCAAGCCCGCAGTGTGGTAGTAAAAGTTTTGGTAGCCTATCACTGCCCTGCCCCCATCTATTATCTGCCTCCCGATTCCCAGCTACTGGGAGGGGGAGTAGAACGTCTAACTCCATAGCATCAGAGCATGTTAATAATAATATAAGAAATAACTAATGATCTGGTGGTCATTTAAAAACATTGTTTCTTAGTGAGCACCTAGAAGCCAAGAGAAACCTACATGTCAAGTTTCAAGTTTGTAAGATTTACAGTTCTGGAGATTTTATAAGTGACTGGTATTTGGCACACACACACACACACACACACACACACAAAAAAAAATATGTATAGAGTGGTGCCTCTACTTAAGAACTTAATTCATTCCATGACCATGTTCTTAAGTAGAAAAGTTTGTAAGGAGAAGCAATTTTTCCCATAGGAATCAATGTAAAAGCAAATAATGCGTGCAAACCCATTAGGAAGGAAATAAAAGCTCGGAATTTGGGTAGGAGGAGGAGGAGGAAGAAGAGGAGGAGGACAGTCACTGCCCAGAGTGAAGGGAGGGTTTCTTTTTTCTGGGCACTGGCAGAGGTTTATTCCCTCTCCAAGTGCCCAGAGAAAGGAAAATGTTCCGTTCAGTCTGGGCTGCCAAAGCCTCCTTAAGTGCCACCGAAAGGCTCCTCTGGCAGCCCAGAAAAGCCAGAGATGGCCAGGATTAAAGGGGGAATGGCAGGAAACTGGCCGGGCCTTTGTGCCACTCTCAAATTTCCTGGGAAATTTTTACGGGCTCGGGTTCTTAAGTAGAAAGTGGTTCTTAAAAAGAGGCAAAAAAATATTGAACACCTGGTTATTATCTAGAAAAGTTCTTAAGTAGAAGCTTTCTTAGGTAGAGGTACCACTGTATATATATACAGTGGAACCCCGACATAAGAGCTGCTCTACTTAAGAGCAACTCGAGATAAGAGCTGGGAGGGGAGAGATATTTTTGTTCTACTTACAAGCCCAAATTCGAGATACAAGCGCCAAGGAGCTGTCTCCTGAAGCCAAACGCTAACTTCCGCGTTCGGCTTCAGGAGACAGCTGCGAAGCGGCGCGCGTGTTTTAAAAGGTTGCAGCCGGCCTGGGGGGCTCGGGGGGGTGCTTGCAGCTTTCTTTCTTGCTCTTTTTCTTTCTCTCTTTTACCTTCCCTTCCTCTATTTCTTCTTTTCTTTCTCCTTCCCACCTTCTTCCCTCCCTCCCTCCTTTCACTCATTCCTCTCTTACTCTCCCCTTTCATAAGTTTCCTTGCTTCCTTCCTCTGTTCCTGTCCCTTCCCCCTTTCTTTCTTTCTTTCTTGCTCTTTTTCTTTCTCTCTTTTACCTTCCCTTCCTCTATTTCTTCTTTTCTTTCTCCTTCCCACCTTCTTCCCTCCCTCCCTCCCTTCACTCATTCCTCTCTTACTCTCCCCTTTCATAAGTTTCCTTGCTTCCTTCCTCTGTTCCTGTCCCTTCCCTCTTTCCTTCCTTCCTTCCCACCCTCCGTCCATTCATTCACCCATTCCTCTCTTGATCGCTTAAAGCCGGTCCCTGGTGCAAAAAGGGTTGGGGACCTCTGTCCTACAGGATTGGGTGGCAGAGAAGTTGAACATATGTAAATTTAAAAGTTTAAGAAAGTTTACAAGTTAAGTGAAAGAAACTTCATTATTCATTTATATGTACATGTACATTTCTTCATTAAAAACATGTCTTTCTGCATAATTTAGACTAACTTTGTGAGTTTTTTGAGGGCTGGAACCAATTAAAATTATTTACATTAATTCCTATGGGGAAAAGTCGTTCGAGATAAGAGCTGCTCGACTTAAGAGCCCAGGTCCGGAACGAATTAAACTCGTATCTCGAGGTACCACTGTATCTCTCTCTCTGTCTCTCTGTCTCTGTCTCTCTCTGTCTGTCTCTCTCTCTCTCTCTCTCTAACATATGTATATGTTTTTCTGTCGAGTCACCCAGCATACCCAAATACAGGAGAGAGCTCACTGGTCCCTTTTGCCTTTCAGCCCCACTCCAGGGGCCATGCAGACACCTTTATTTCTTTATCAGCTCTTTGCAAGTTTGGAAAATATGGTTTGGTAAAAACATGTATTTTTCCCCCTGGCTCAGCTGATAAAATGGAGTAGAGCCTGTGACTTAGAGGAAAAATCATTGCTTAGCAAGGCAGAAGCAGCCCAGGTTCAAATCCTAGAAGGGCATGGCTGACTGACGAAAGCCAAAAAGCTTGAAATAGATCTATACCAGTTCCCCTTTATTTCTTCAAGAGGCAACTGGACTTTCTGGTTTCACTTCTCATCAAGAATTTTCTCCACCTCTCCTTGAATGTGACGCTAAACACCTTGAAAGAAAAACCAGAAAGTCCAATCTCCTCTTGAAAAAAGCACCTTTGAGACAACCATGACCTGGATGACTGAGAATCTCCATAGGCATTTATAATTAACATTACACTAAATTAATTGGAACTAGATAAGATACTTGCCTGTGCATTTCATAATCTCATTTCTATCACATTAAAATGAAATTGGAGAACATTTGGAAAGTTGGAAAGCATCCGGAGGCAAAAAGACCAGATAATAAAGTAGTTGAGGTCAAAGCAAGAGTTTATATCCAATCAGGACCTTGGACAGCTACAAGTGCAATTCACATGGTGGATTCAAACAAAAAGCACAGCAGGCTCTAATATGGATCTACTTCTGGAAAGCTCCCAACTGTTGGCTGTTGTCTATTCTCAGAAGTTATGGAGAATTCCATATACAGTGGTACCTCATCTTACGAATGCCTCTTCTAACGAACTTTTCAAGATACGAACCCGGTGTTTAAGATTTTTTTGCCTCTTCTTCCAAACTATTTTCACCTTACGAACCCAAGCAGCTGCTGCTGGGATGAAGGGGTTTCTTTTTTCCCCCTTTTTTGAAGAAAGAAAAGGGAGGGGCTGCTTGGATTAGGAAAATTTTGCCGAGAACAAGGTGCTTGCAAAGGAATTGAAAGGGTGTCTTTTGAAGAAAGAAAAGGGAGGAGGGAGGGACTGGCTGGAGTAGGAAAATTTTGCCGAGAACAAGGTGCTTGCAAAGGAATTGAAAGGGTGTCTTTTGAAGAAAGAAAAGGGAGGGGCGCCCTCCTTGCCTTTCTTCCTTCCCACTCACCCTTTAGCCTAGCCTTGCTTCTTCCACCCGCCCCCTTTAGCTGCTCCTCCCTGCCCTCTGTTCGCCTCCCTTCCTGAAGGATTTGCACGCATTATTTGCTTTTACATTGATTCCTATGGGAAACATTGTTTTATCTTACGAACTTTTCACCTTACGAACCTCCTCCTGGAACCAATTAAGTTCGTATGATGAGGTACCACTGTATATATATTTTCGTCGTGATCTGGCTTACATTTTGGAACCAACCTCTGAGAAGCCTCCTGAAAAGCAACTGCAGCCACTTGGCATAAAAAAAAAGAGTTCACAGTGCTGTTTTAGATAAAGGTGAAAAGGGTAAACTCCATGCCCGGTAGCATCGCTAGGCATGGATTGCTGATTTTTCATTAGCTTGCTGAAATGACACTCTGGCATTTAGCTTTAAGTAGTTTCCATTTCTCTCAGCTTCTGACCTTTCTTCTGCTGAGGGAAGAGCAGAGGCAAAAAAAAGGAGGCACTTATCAGTCACCTGTCTCATGCTGACCAATGCCATTCAATCTTAGCTGTGCTGAAGCTTTTTTTTTCTTTTTTTGTATTTTGCTGTCTCCCCTTTTTCCTATTGTGCTACTTTGGTCTGGGAAGTAACAGTCATTTCCTGGGGAACTGATGAATCATTCTGCACCAGGTGCCAGGCGGATGAAAGAATATAGAAACATAGAAGATTGACAGCAGAAAAAGACCTCATGGACCATCCATCTAGTCTGCCCTTATACTATTTCCTGTTTTTTATCTTAGGATGGATATATGTTTATCCCAGGCTTGTTTAAATTCAGTTACTGTGGATTTACCAACCACGTCTGCTGGAAGTTTGTTCCAAGGATCTACTACTCTTTCAGTAAAATAATATTCTCTCACAGTGCTTTTGATTTCCCCCCCAAGTAACTTCAGATTGTGTCCCCTTGTTCTTGTGTTTACTTTCCTATTAAAAACACTTCCCTCCTGAATCTTATTTAACCCTTTAACATATTTAAATGTTTCGATCATGTCCCCGCTTTCTCTTCTGTCCTCCAGACCAGTGTTTTTCAACCAGTGTGCCGTGGCACACTAGTGTGCCGCGAGACATGGTCAGGTGTGCCGCGAAGCTCAGAGAGAGAAAGAAAACGAGAGAGAGAAAGAAAGAGAGAGAGAGAAAGAGAGAAAGAAAGAGCAAGAGAGAGAAAGCAAGCAAGAGAGAGGGAAAGAAAACAAGAGAGAAAGAGAGAAAGCAAGCAAGAGAGAGAGAAAGAGAACAAGAGAGAAAGAAAGCAAGAGAGAGAGAGCAAGAGAGAGAAAGAGAGAGAGAGAAAAAGAGAGAAAGAAAGAGCAAGAGAGAGAGAAAGCAAGCAAGAGAGAGCGAAAGAGAACAAGAGAGAAAGAAAGCAAGAGAGAGAGAAAGAGAGAGAAAGAAAGAGAGAGAGAGAAAGAGGGAGGGAAGGTGAGAGAGAGAAAGACATAGAGGGAGATAGGGAGGGAGAAAGAAAGAGCAAAAAAAGAGGAAAGAAGGAAGAGAAAGAAAGAGGGATGGAGAGAGAGAAAAAAAGAGGAAGGGAGAGAAAGGAAGGGAGAGAGAAATAGAGCGAAAGGGAGGAAGAGAGAGAGATAATTTTTTTGTCCAAACTTTTTTTAACCGCCCTCCTCCCCAACTCAATGTGCCCCATGGTTTTGTAAATGTAAAAAATGTGCCGCGGCTCAAAAAACGTTGAAAATCACTGCTCCAGACTATACAGATTGAGTTCATCAAGTCTTTCCTGATAGGTTTTATGCTTAAGACCTTCCACCATTTTTGTAGCCTGTCTTTGGACCTGTTCAATTTTGTCAATATCTTTTTGTAGGTGAGGTCTCCAGAACTGAGCACAGTATTCCAAATGTGGTCTCACCAGCACTCTATATAGTGGGATCATAATCTCCCTCTTCCTGCTTGTTATACCTCTAGCTATGCAGCCAACTATCTAGCTAACCACTGCGCCACTGAGGCTCTTTTGTTAGCCACAACAAATATTGGGAATGCTTTTTATTGTTGTAGAGTAGACTCACTGTCTTGAAAGCCTGTCCCAGTTCTTCTCTTTACTTCACTTTATTTAGGTGACATCAAGTCATTTTTTTAAACTCTAACCTATCCTGAGATAGATTGTTCTCAATGATACTCTTTTTTAACCTAGTCTTTTTGGGTTTTCCATTGATACATTCTCACTGTATCCAGTCCAAAAATGGATATACTTGGGACTGATTGTCTTCTAGTTCTTCTCCTTCCTTCAGTCTCTCTGAGCATCAAAGCATTCTCCAGAGAGATGGGATAATGTGACCTAAATTGGATAATTTGAGCCTGGTCATTTATGTCTTGAGTGAGAACTTTGGGTTGAGTTAATCTGTCATCCATTTATTTGTTTTCTTGCCTCTTCATGTTATTCTTAGGAGACTTCTCCAACACCTACATGCCAAAGCATGAAATCTCGCATGGGGGCACACACACACATGCATCAGGGACATGCAGCTGTGTGCACTCCCAGAATTTCCTACTGGGACGGTGCACCTGACCACACCGGCTGCTGCACACCACTGGTCGCGATGGGTCGAACACAACTTTGCGATTAACAACAACAGACTCAGTTCTAGTTTTAATTGAGCACAAGATGATTATTTACTGCAAATTTCCCCCCCTTTCTCCCTTACTCAACTGAATCTTCTTCATTGGCTGTGTCAAGTCAAGGGTAGCTGATCATCTTCTTCCACCCTCTGCCTGCCTCTGAAGGGAAAAGTTATTAGCAAGATAAATCAGGCATTTTCTGGAAGGAGAGTGCTTGTTTATTCCTCAGCAGATGTCAGGATAATTAAACCTCTCTCCCTTCCTATTGCAATGATCTCATGCCTCTCTGGAAGAGCTGCAATTTCGTTTCGGAAAATGCAATCTACATCCAGTCTTTGGGTTGTTCAGGCAAGAGCTGATGGCAAGGATAGTACAGGTAGTCCTCAACTGACAACAGTTCGTTTAGGGATTGTCTGAAGTTACAATATAGAGCCGGGGTGGCGCAGCAGGTAGAGTGCTATAGTGCAGGCCACTGAAGCTGACTGTAGAGTTGTAGGTCAGCAGTTCAAATCTCATCACCGGCTCAAGGTTGACTCAGCCTTCCATCCTTCCGAGGTTGGTAAAATGAGGACCCGGATTGTGGGGGCAATAGTCTGGCTCTGTTAAAAAGTGCTATTGCTAACATGTTGGAAGCCGCCCTGAGTCTAAGGAGAAGGGCGGCATAAAAATCAAATAAATCAAATAAAATAAAATCATAAAATAAAATAAAATAAAAGAATAGAATAGAATAGAATAGAATAGAATAGAAATGAAATGAAATGAAATGAAATAAACAAACAAATAAATATCACTGAAAAAAGTGACATGACCAGTACTAGGGTTGTTACTGGTACGGATAAGGACAGCGCACCGGTAGCCAGAATTGACCTGTGCATAATGCTTTGCTTGTGCTGTGGGCGGGCAGTGTGCACATTCCAGTGAGAGTTTGTTTCTGTGTTTACAGAGGAAGCAAAATCTTGTGAGGGGACAAGATTTTGGTGATTTTTTGCTTGTGCTCATGCACGAAGCAAAAAAATCACCAAAACCTCCCACACATGCACATCTCCTTGTGAGATTTTGTTTTCTATGCATGCACAGAAGCAAAATGTCGCTGGGATGCTTGCGTGGCCTAATCGGGAATCCACCCCTGCTTATGACCATATTTCACACTTACGACTATTGCAGCTGAAATCTCAATTGTGCAGCCGCGAGAGCCATCATGGGGCTTCCAAGATTCGCCCACGTTTCTTCAACACTGCATTGGCTGCTGATCAGTTTCTGGTCACAATTCAAAGTGTTGGTCATGACCTTTAAAGCCCTACATGGCATTGGACCAGATTACCTCCGGAACCGCCTGCTACCGCACGAATCCCAGTGACCGATAAGGTCCCACAGAGTTGGCCTTCTCCGGGTCCCGTCGACTAAACAATGCCGTTTGGCGGGCCCCAGGGGAAGAGCCTTCTCTGTGGTGGCACCGGCCCTCTGGAACCAACTCCCCCCAGAGATTAGAACTGCCCCCCCATCCCTGTCTTTTGTAAACTACTCAAGACTCACTTATACCGCCAGGCATGGGGGAGTTGAGATATTCCTTCCCCCTAGGCCATTGCAAGTTATGCATGGTATGTTTGTGTGCATGTTTGGTTTTATAATAAGGGTTTTTAGTTGTTTTATTATTGGATTGTTACATGTTGTTTTTATCGTTGTTGTTAGCCGCCCCGAGTCTACGGAGAGGGGCGGCATACAAATCCAATAAATTATTATTAATTATTATTATTTGGATGATTAATAGATTGTTTGGTTATCAATAAATGGCTTACATAGATGTATGGGTGCAGAAGAAGTGGGCAGAGCATGCAAACTTCCACAAAAGAGAAAGACAAAGGAAAATTGGTATAGACAAGGAAGCACTTAGGCCCAATTTGATGCTGGTTAAAAGTAGGAGGCTATAAACTAGAAGACCACGAATCTTAGGTACAGAAGCCAGATTTGCGACTTTAAAATAATCCCTCTGGGGGTAGGGGAGTGAGGAGACAAAAGTGAGTAGAAAAAGGGGAAAGGGGAAAAAAAGACACTTCTTATTCTCACCCATTACTGTTTCTGGAAGAATATAAAAACATCTCAAGAAGCAAATACAGTGGTACCTCTACCGAAGAATCCTTCTACTTATGAACTTTTCTAGATAAGAACCAGGTGTTCAAGATTTTTTTGCCTCTTCTCAAGAACCATTTTAAACTTACACACCTGAGCCTCCAAAAGTGTAACCAGAAAAGGCAGGGAGAAGCCTCCATGGGGCCTCTCTAGGAATCTCCTGGGAGGAAACAGGGCCAGAAAAGGCGGGGAAAAGTCTCCGTGGGGCCTCCCTACGAATCTCCTGGGAGGAAACAGGGCTGGAAAAGGCATGGAGAAGCCTCCGTGGGGCCTCTCTAGGAATCTCCTGGGAGGAAACAGGGCCGGAAAAGGCATGCAGAAGCCTCCGTGGAGCCTCTCTAGGAATCTCCTGGGAGGAAGCAGGGCAGGAAAAGGCATGGAGAAGCCTCCGTGGGGCCTCTCTAGGAATCTCCTGGGAGGAAACAGGGCCAGAAAAGGTGGGGAAAAGTCTCCATGGGGCCTCTCTAGGAATTTCCTGGGAGGAAACAGGGCCTCCACCCTCCCTGTGGTTTCCCCAATCGCACACATTATTTGCTTTAACGTTGATTCCTATGGGGGAAAATTGCTTCATCTTACAAACTTTTCTACTTAAGAACCTGGTCACGGTACGAATTAAGTTCGTAAGTAGAGGTACCACTGTATAGTCCATTGAAAAACGGGGTGGTGGGGGGTTTAATCCCAAATGGGCTGATATGACTATGCCTTGCGGTATTGTTTATTTTGTAACAATCAGGAAATTGGCTTGGGATAAGTGTGCATGTATGTTGATATAAAAATAATGAGATTACACCATCATAAACATTATTTCTGATGCAGTTCATTTCCCCAACAGCAGGAACAAAGAGATTAGAAATAGAACAGAACCTGAACAGAAATGACATGGCTAATGAGCTTCAAAATAGCACCAGAAAATGCATGATTTCTAATTATAGTGACGAGGGAAAGAAAGAAGGGGGGGGGGAAGGAAACATGTTTTATCGGATAGAATAATTGCAGCAAAAATAAACAGCTGTGGAGATTAGGGTTCTGCCCTAGTCTCAGTCTCTTGAGAGTCTCAATTTAAAGGAATGCATAAGTTTCTATTCCTTATGTGTTCTGTCTGGGTCCCCCCAGACGCCAACACCAACCAAAAAGAGTATCAGACACACTGGTAAAAAGCAAAGGCAGTTTATATAATTGAAAGCAAACACAGGTAACAAAAACTGTTCTTACAGACAGGAACACGATGAAGCTTCACAGAGGTTTCACGAAGGCCAGGCAATAAAACAGGATTCTTGCTGGCAAAAACAACGCTGGAGATAATAAAACCCACGCCTCCCCCAAGTCTTCCAGACTTCTAGGCCACAAGCCAAGATCAGAGACGCCAAGAATCGAAGCAAGGTCACAGGACTCCCAGTTGATAACTCTCCACAAGACTGTAAGAGCGGGCCTGCCTTTTCAACCCTGCTGAGGAGAACCACACCCAAACCCAGCTGTTGCCAATTCAGGGATGGAAATACCTTTCTAATTGGCCCCGTCTTTGAGCTGCACGTCGCTGCCTCATGTCTATTATAGCCTGTGCGTCTTCATCCAATGAATCCAGGCTACTAGCTGGGGAGAGCCCCCCCGGGGGGTCTCAGGCTGCTCTCCCTCCTCCTCTTCCTGACGTTCCTCTCCCCCGTCTGCCTGGTCCTCCCTCTCCTGTTCACTGTCCTCCTCCTCTGGGCATGGATCCGGCAGAGCTCCAGCCAGTCCCTGAGGAGCCTCAGGCTGAATCACAACATTATGGGACACAAAATCTCAGTGGAACAAATAGATAATTTAGGGTGAAATCTAACAAGCAAGATAGTACATCCTTTTAATTGTTACATTACAGAGTTTTAGAACTGAGAAGAACTGTTTGACTTTTTGCATAAATAAGAGAAACACGAGGGGGAAACAAAAAGTCACCTCCAATAGTGAGATGAGCAGCATATAAATTTAATGAATAAATGAATAAAAGGTAGATGTTAGTGTTTTATGTAGATTACAGAATGTTGCTTTTCTGAGCACAGAATTTGTGGGCAGGATGTTCAGATTCTTCACTATTTTTTTTAAAAAATAGAAACAGTTCTGTAAATAAACTGCTAGATTGCTGCAATTTTTTTCACATGGGACTACATAACATTTCAATTTAGGGAAAATGTGGTCAGTTTTTGGCTGGATGGGTTAAACCAGCTCAGTTCATCCTATAAACCTATGCTTTTCAAACTGGACAACTTTATTTAATTATTTTATGTACACAAAAAACAATACATAACATATAGTGGTAGGAATCCTAGATCCCATTTTGGTTATAGCTCAAAATCAGTTCACAAAATTTTGTATACCTATAATATAAATATTTTCAAATATACTTGTAATTTGTATTTTATACTTGTTTCTTCTTTGTGTATCTACTTTCTGGTCAAACTTTTGTACATGTCGTATATCTCTTTTATGGATTTTATGGATACATGTAGCCTTTTCCATTTCTATATTCATTCATGCATACCGTATATGTGCATTTAACAAATTAATATTTACACTTTTTGTAAATTATATTCTATTACAGATTCAGAAAATCTTTTGGGTAATATCTCTTAATTTTATTCTCCATTTTGATATCTGCTATTACATTAAAATCTTTGATTATGTGAAATTATTTGTATTGTAATTCTATTATTATTATTATTATTATTATTATTATTATTATTATTATTATTATTATTTTTCAATCTGTTTGTCCATTAATCCCAAAAGAAAAAATATCTGGTTTCAATTGTAGATTGACTCTTAAAGTCATATGAATCAAAATATTATTTTTTTATCCTAATATTTTCTCGCTTTCTTATATGTCTACCAAAGATGTACCTTCAGCATGGTTACATTTCCAGCAAATATTTGAAATTCCATTCTACAAGTACATACACGTTATATATCTGGTGGTCTAATGCCGGCGATACATCATTTTATAAAAATTTATATAGTCCAATGTAAATTTCAGTCCGTTTACATATTTCCCCCTTGGCCCAACAGTATATTATATCCATTTTCCCCAGCTTATCATACATTGACTTGTTCATCCTCTGTTTCCACTTTCAGCAAGAGTTTATGGATCTTAGCAATAATATGATCGCCATCTATACAAATTCCACATCATATTTCATCGTACCGATTTATTCCATCCGACCAATTTCAAAATCATAGTTTTTGTCAAGTTTAAATTTTTCCATTAGCTGGGCAAAGGAAAATCAATGACATATACAACCTTCCAATGCCAGATCTCCCCTTTTTTCTAACTTAAATTCTGCTTGAGAGAAAAGCAGTACCTCAATATAAATTAATAATAATAATAATAATAATAATAATAATAATAATAATAATAATAATAATAATTTATTAGATTTGTATGCCGCCCCTCTCCGAAGACTCGGGGCGGCTCACAACAATGATAAAAACAATATTATGCTGGCACAAATCTAATATTAAAAAAACTAAAAACCCTATCATAATTAAAAACCAAACAGCACATACATACCAAACATAAATTATAATAAGCCTGGGGGAAAGGTGTCTCAAATCCCCCATGCCTGGTGGTATAGGTGGGTCTTAAGTAGTTTACGGAAGACAAGGAGGGTGGGAGCAGTTCTAATTTCTGGGGGGAGTTGATTCCAGAGGGCCGGGGCCACCACAGAGAAGGCTCTTCCCCTGGGGCCCGCCAGATGACATTGTTTAGTCGACGGGACCCGGAGAAGGCCAACTCTGTGGGACCTTATCGGCCGCTGGGATTCGTGCGGTAGCAGGCGGTTCCGGAGGTACTCTGGTCCAATGCCATGTAGGGCTTTAAAGGTCATGACCAACACTTTGAATGGTAACCGGAAACTGATCGGCAGCCAATGCAGGCCACGGAGTGTTGTAGATACGTGGGCGAATCTGGGAAGCCCCACGATGGCTCTTGCGGCCACGTTCTGCACGATCTGGAGTTTCCTAACACTTTTCAAAGGTAGCCCCATGTAGAGAGCATTGCAGTAATCGAACCTCTCGGTGATAAGGGCATGAGTGACTGTGAGCAATGACTCCCTGTCCAAATAGGGCCGCAACTGGTGCACCAGGCGAACCTGGGCAAATGCCCTCCTCGCCACAGCCGATTTTCCAATGTCAGCTGTGGATCGAGGAGGACGCCCAAGTTGCGCACCATTTTTGTTTGCCATTTCTCTTATAAAACTGCTTTTTTTTTGGGGGGGGGGGTCATCACCGTAAAGGATTGGGGTTTTTTTTAGGAGGGAATATTGCTTTACACCTGTTCCAAACTCTCAGCATGACACATCTAATAAAATGGTTATTAAAATCTACACCTGACCTTTCCTTTTCATTCTATTTTATTTTTCTTTGCTTGTTTACTTTTATTTCTGTTGGGTTTTTAAAAAATCTAATATTTGGTGCCAAGTAAACTGCAAAAAAGAGCAATTGTTGCCAACCTGCCTTCCATCAAGGGCCTGTATACTACACAAATTTAAAAGATGCCCATGAAAATATTTACTGGCCCCTCGAATCCTGGACATAAATTGTTTCAACTCCTACCCTCAAAATGTCGCTACAGAGCCCTGAATACCAAGACAACTAGACACAAGAACAGTTTTCCCCCGAACATCATCACTCTGCTAAACAAATAATTCCCTCAACACTATCTTCAATTATAAATTGAAAAAAAAAATTACATTGTGTGCAGAAATTGATAGTTTAACCAAATAAATAAAAAAATATATATGAGCAAGAGTACATTAACTGTTGTAATATGTTTTATCACTGGATGGGGAAAAAAGGGGGGGAGTAAAATTAGAGAATTAATAAATATTAAATAATATGGGAAGTAAATGTCAGAGAATCGGTCACAAAAGGAAAACCAAAAGACATACCAGAATAAGATCTTTGTTAAAACTCGATGTATATATGTAAATATAATTTATGTAATAGTAAATAAGTACCATTAGATTTGTACTACAGGCATGTCACAAAAATGTCCAACTTTTATTTTAACTTTTTTCTCCTTTTCTGTGTGAGTTTAATTGTTCGTATTTTGTATGTTTAAATAAAGTTTACTTTTATTAAAAAAAAACAGTCAAGCTATTTACTAAGTCTGCACTATTTCTACCAGTTTTTTTCTCATCTTTCCTATCACTCATTTCCTCCCACTTATTACTGTATTACTGTAACTTGTTGTTTGCATCCTTAAGATTTTTATTAATATTGATTGCTTCCTCATTGCTTATTTGACCCCTATGACAATCATTAAGTACCTCATGATTCTTGACAAATGTATCTTTTCTTTTTATGTACACTGACATCATTTGCACCAAAGGCAAATTCTTTGTGTGTCCAATCACACTTGGCCAATAAAGAATTCTATTCTATTCTGTTCTGTGCTATTCTAATTGACAGCAACATCAGGAAGAAGGAGTATGAGAAGCTGGAGAAAAAACAAGGCTTAAAGGGGAAACTGAAAAGGATGTGGAACATAAAAGACAAATGGTCCCAATGCCAGAAGGACCCAGTGCCTTAGCTGTCACTCCTAAACAGAGAGAGATGTCCCAACAAATCACAGATATAACATCTGTCCAGAAGAATGAAACATTTGGACCAGCTAAGATCCTGCACAGAACCCTAAAACTCACATGCCTTTGGTAGAGAACCCAAGAACTTAACTTGTTCATACTATGTGTATGTTTGGGGGGTTGTTGATTAGAGGATACCCCTTCGACATCCGGTCACAAATGATAGGTATGGTTTTATTGTGGGTTTTAAACTGTTTTTAAACTGTTTTTCTGTTTAGATGTTTTAATATTAATAGTGTAAGTCTTGTTCTCTTTGGTTGTGAGTTGCCTAGAGTCCTTAGGGAGTTCGGCGGCATACAAATTGAAACAATCGATCAATCAATCAATTTAGATTCCTGTGTCTCAACATCAAATAACAGCTTCCCTTTCTTCCTTCCACTACATTTCCTGTAATAGTGAGTGCACTTTGAACAAAGATAGAAACCTTGAGCTTAAAGTTATATATACAGGTGTTCCTCAAGTTACAACCATCACTGACCCCAAAATTTTCTTTGATAAGCAAGGCAGTTGTTGTGGGCATAGTTCCCTCTAAGCTGAGCAGTGAGCAATCGCTCACTTAAAAATCATCATCAACTCAGAGTTTTCCAAACCTGCCCAGAAGCCGAGAGGGAAAGAGTGAGATGGAAGGAGAGAGAGAGGAAGAGAGAGAAACAGATAGAAAAAAGAGAGGAAGAAAAAGAGAAAGAAAAAGAATGGGAGTAAGGAAGAGAGAAAGAAAATCAAAATCTATTTTGAAACTAGCTCAACTGTTTAAGTGGCATTTTGATATTGATAGAGTTGCCCTATTATGAGCTCACTGCTATAGACACACAGTACAGTGTTTTATTTTGAAATTCTCTTCGGCAAAACAGGGTGGGTTTTTTATTTGTCTGTCTGTTTGTTTATTTATTTATTTATTATTTCCGTGCCGCCCAGTCCCGAAGGGACTGCCGCTCAGACACTATACTTTTCCGCCCACTCCCCCAAAAAATTAGAGGGAACACTGGTTGTGGGCAGTGGTGGGTTGCTGCCAGTTTAGACTGGTACTTTAGAACTGTAGTGGAAATTTGCTGCCGCTTGCCAAAAGAGCAGCAATGATTGGCAGTCCACGCTCTCAAACCGGTCCTCTAGTTGCTGTGGTTTGCCAAAAAAACCCTCTCTGCACATGCACAGAGGCTTCTCCTTTTGCAGAGGATCATTTCTGCAATGCAAACTGGTAGGAAAGGTAAGTGGAACCCACCCCGATTTAGGCATTGCTGCGATAGTCTCATAAGTGTGTGTGGGGGGAAGTTAATAAGTTGCTTTTTTGCAATGCTGTTGTGACTGTTCACTAAACAAATGGTTGTAAGTTGGAGATGACCTGGAATTGCTTTTGAATTGGTTGACTGGAATTTGGGAATGTGAGCAAAAGGGGCCAGCAAACACCAAGGGGTTGAAAGCTGGCCATGTTTGCAGAATTTGCTGTGGCTAATCATTGATAAAGTCTTGTGGATCCAGGGTCAGATGATGAAGAAATCCATAATCATTACAATTTCTTGAAAGGCAGCTATCTTCTGTGGAAGCTGGACTTTAGCTCTAGTTGGGTATGTTGGTGTAATGGTTGTCAGTGTCCCAGTAAACATCCAAGAAATAAAGCATTCTAAATAACATCCGAGAAATAAATCAGAATCCAAACATTGGATCAATTTATCAATTTATCAATTTATCAATTTATCAATTTATCAATTTATCAATTTATCAATTTATCAATTTATCATCAATTTATCAATTTACCAATTATTTATCAATTATTTATCAATTATTTATCAATTATTTATCAATTATTTATCAATTATTTATCAATTATTTATCAATTATTTATCAATTTATCAATTTATCAATTATTTATCAATTATTAATCAATTTATCAATTTATCAATTTATCAATTTATCAATTTATCAATTTATCAATTTATCAATTTATCAATTTATCAATTTATCAATTTATCAATTTATCAATTTATCAATTTATCAATTTATCAATTTATCATCAATTTATCAATTTACCAATTATTTATCAATTATTTATCAATTATTTATCAATTATTTATCAATTATTTATCAATTATTTATCAATTATTTATCAATTATTTATCAATTTATCAATTTATCAATTATTTATCAATTATTAATCAATTAATCAATTTATCAATTTATCAATTTATCAATTTATCAATTTATCAATTTATCAATTTATCAATTTATCAATTTATCAATTTATCAATTTATCAATTTATCAATTTATCAATTTATCAATTAGATTTGTATGCCGCCCCTCTCCAAAGATTTCTTCCAAGTTCCTATTTATCAACGGAGCCATCGGAGATATGGACTGTGGTCAAACCGATACTAACTTTCCTCCAGTTCCCCACCCAGGTTAAGGTTCATCCCTCATCTCCACACCCACGAGTTCATCAAGTGGAACACTCCGGTCCTCACAGTGTCCAACTTCCGGCTGGTGCAGAAAAAAGGATGACCTTGAATCTTCTAGAAGGAATGTGTTGTGGCTAGTAATTTTCCCCTCTCGTGCAACCACCCCTCCCTAATTCCCACAGAACTACTCTAAGTGTGGCAAGCCAAAGTCTCTACTCAAACGACGGCTTGGGCCTGACAATGGTCCTATATATATAAAACAAATCCCCAGGTGGTTTGTGGTGGCCAATTCAAGATTTATCCCAGTGGTAAAATCTACTTATCTTCCCTACCAGGGAAGTTTAATGGCATGCAACCATGACTGCTTTGATGTTTCAGAAGAGAGAAACTGAGCTGAAGAAGAGGCTTTGTACAACCTCAGATTCTGCAATTGCCGAACAGCACAAACTACCCCAAAACATGGCTTGCTTTATTATTATTTTTTTATTATTTATTAGATTTGTGTGCCGCCCCTCTCCAAAGACTCTGGGGCGGCTCACAACAATAATAGAAACAATATAACAGTGAAACAAATCTAATATTAAAATAAAACATATCTGAAACCCCAGCAATTAGGAATGTTGGCAGGTGTGTATATTTTCATACTTTCAGTAGTTGCAGCGAAGATTTATTTTTTATCCACACCCAGTGTTTCAACATCTTTCAATGCAAATTTATGTATTTATGTATTTGTTTGTTTGTTTGTTTATTTATTTGATTTCTATGCCGCCCTTCTCAAGGCGACTCAAGGCGGTGGACAACAATTGGGTGTTCTGGGGTGGAGCTGCATTTTCGCTATCCCACCTGCATTCCTCCTGTCCGGGCAGTAGCACACTCCTGATTATCTACTACAGTGTTTCCCAGCCTTGGCAACTTGAAGATATCTGGACTTCAACTCCCAGAATTCCCCAGCCAGCAAATGCTGGCTGGGGAATTCTGGGAGTTGAAGTCCAGATATCTTCAAGTTGTCAAGGCTGGGAAACACTGATCTATTATATAAAGTGTATGTACTGTTTAGTTCATGGTACACACCGATATTGGGATTGCCATGTATGTTAAACTACCAATTGTAGTTTGCATTTGTTACAGTTGTAATATCTCTTTAAGAACTTTGGCTGGCTAGCCATAAGAGGGCGCCAGCACTCTCTCCTGTTGATGATGCTGGATTGCTCATTCACCTTTTTGCCTTTTATCTTTTGGGGGGAGTATTTTTCTATTTCCTGTTGCTATGTGCAGTTTGTTGATTATTTCTGCTTTGTGCTTGTAGATATGTATATATGTAAATAATACTTGTTTAGCATACTAAGTCAGTGTCGTTACCGGCTGTATCACACATCCACACTCTTCCTTAAAATCTGCTCAGTGTATGTTGACGGTCTCGTGTTCTGTCGGGCTCTCTGGTAGAATCCTCCCGAAAATTCACATGTATAAATTTCACACACACACACACACACATTTGAAAATTCAAAACAATGTTCTTTATAATGAAAATTCACTTAAACTAAGCCCTCTTTTGGTATAGCAAAGAGCACTCGTCTCCAAACAAACTGGTAATTGGTACAAGCCCCTTATCAGTTCTGAGATACTTAGCTTGCAGCTGTGAGGTAATTCACAGTCCTTCTTCTTTCACAAAGTGAAACACCCTTTGCTCTGCTTTAGTTTCAAAGCGGGGAAAAATCAGCACACAAAGGTCGAAGTCAGCAAGGCAGGCACGAAACACAACGATCAGATAATCCTCCACAATGGCTAAACCCACATGCTGCTCTTTATAGCAGCCTCACTAATTACTGCAGCCCCACCCAAACACAGGTGGCCTCATTTTCTTTGATAATACTCTCTCAGTTGTTGTTGCCTATGCATCGCTCTCTGCATGCGTGGCTGTATCATTAACTCTTGTTCTGAATCCAAGGAGGAGCTAGATAATTGATCTCCTTCTGAGCTGTCTGCCACACTCTCCTCCTCCCTGTCACTCATGTCTTCTTGGTCAGAGGAGCCTTTATCAGCAGATTCCACCGGGAGCAAAACAGGCCTGCGGCATGTGGATGTCTCCCCCACATCCACAGTCCTTGGGGCAGGAGCTGGGCCAGAGCTAACCACAACATCTCGTAGCCTAACTGCACCGAGACATATCAACATGTACACACACACACACGCACAGCTCTTCTAAAATTATACATATTCAACCTTATTTACTGTGATAGGAAAAACATACCCAGAGCCCAGAAGGGGAAAAAAATCAAAACTTTGCTACTGGTACTGTGTACCTGACCGTACCTGTAGGAGTCTACCACTGCCCACACCCACCCATACATTTTATTCCCCTTTGTTTATTCTCACCACCCTTTGGTAACTAATCCAATCTGGAGCACTCTGTAATTAGCCCCAGCTCCGTGTGTTTTGGGATAATTTCCTAGGTCTGAAACAAATGCGAGGGAAGCCTTTTAGAAGCATCCAAGCTGAATGCTCTTTAGGAAGGTACAGGTGTGGCAGGCTTGCTAAATTACTGAGGAATCAATATGCGACATGAGTCCAAAATCATTTATGCAAATACCCAACAGGCAATTCAGGACACTAAGAAAAGAAGGCAATATAGACTGAGAAGAATGCAGAGTTCATAAATGTTATTTTATCAACATGAATTAGCAACCGGTTTGTTGTGGAACAATGTAAGGCAGATAAAAGCACCACTTTATCTATCTATCTATCTATCTATCTATCTATCTATCTATCTATCTATCTATCTATCTATCTATCTATCTATCTATCTATCTATCTATCTATCTATCTATCTATCTAGTCTGTCTGTCTATCTATCTATCTATCATCTATCTATCTATCTATCTATCTATCTATCTATCTATCTATCTAATCTGTCTATCTGTCTATCTGTCTATCTACTTATCTATCTGTCTGTCTGTCTGTCTACTTATCTATCTATCAATCAATCTATCTGTCTATCTATCTGTCTATCTGTCTGTCTATCTATCTATCTATCTATCTATCTATCTATCTATCTATCTATCTATCTATCTATCTAGTCTAGTCTAGTCTAGTCTAGTCTAGTCTAGTCTAGTCTGTCTGTCTGTCTGTCTGTCTGTCTGTCTGTCTGTCTGTCTATCTATCTATCTATCTATCTATCTATCTATCTATCTATCTATCTATCTATCTATCTATCTATCTAACTATCAAACATGTATAGGATAGTAGTAGTTTGTATAAACATAAATAAAAAGTAACCATAAAAGAGGACAATAGGACAGTAGGGCAGGGACGGTAGACACAGTGGTGCACTTATTCACACCCCTTACAGACCTCTTAGAAAAGGGGAGAGGTCAACTGTAGACAGTCTAAGGTTAAAGGGTTTTGGGAAGGAAACCACAGAGTCAGATAATGCATTGCAGGCACTGATCACTCCATTGCTGAAGTTGTATTTTCTGTAGTCAAATTTGGAGCAGTTTACATTTAGTTTGAATCTATTGTGTATTGCTGTGGTGTAAGGTAAAGTAGTCACTAACAGGAAGGACATTTTGGTATGTGATTTTATGAACTACATTTAGATCAGATCGGAGGCGATGTAGTTGTAAATTGTCTAATTCTAGTGTATTTCACGTCTGGTGGAATAAGGTATTTTGTTGCGAGGGGAGGAGTGAAGGGCTCTTCTTGTGAAATATTTCTGGACTCACTCAATTGTATTAATGTCTGATATGCAATGTGGGTTCCAGACAGGCGAGCCGTATTCCAGAATTGGTCTAACAAATGTTTTGTGTGCTCTGGTTAGCAGTGTAATATTGCCAGAGAAGAAGCTGTGTAAGATTAGATTAACAACTCTTAGTGCTTTTTTGGCAATGTGGTTAATACTCTAGCATTATTTTGATTGCTAATCAATCAATCAATTAATCAATCAATCAATCAATCAATCAATCAATCAATTAATTAATCACATAAATTTGATTGCTAATTCCACAGTCCTGGCTCCCTTGTTTACTGCTATTCCCCCCACTCCCCAATTCCATTGTGTCTGTTCTCAGAGACAGTTTGGAGCACAAGTGTCAAACTCAATCGCATCATGTGATGTATTGCGATGTATCATGATGGGTTTTGCCTTTACGGAGCCAGGGTGGGTGTGGCCTATGTATGATGCATCCGGCCCATGGGCCACCATTTTGACACCCCTGGTCTGGAGGTCCTTCCAGTTTTCCTGGCAAGGATTTTCAGGAGTGGCTCACCACTGCCTCTTTCTTAGGGCTGAGAATGATTGGACCAAAGTCACCTAGTTGACTTAATGTTTAATATGGGACTGGAATTCACAGTCTCCCAGTTTCTAACCTGATGCCTTCACCACTACACCCCTGCCTGACAATGATAATTTCTCATTAAAAATGAGAAATGGAGAAAGTGGAGCAACATATTGTTCTATCCCAGCCCTAAGCAGATTGAAAACAAAGGAGGAATCATCGTGCTGATATTTTAAATCCATCTTTTTATATAGAGATCATCATTTATACAAGCCAAATTCATGCATGTGAGTTCATCTTGGCAGCTTCTCAGTGAGAGGAGTTAAAAGATAACAGTCCATCAGCTAGGCTGCTGCCGAAGATCAAAGCTAATTGTGAATTCCTTCATGAGATAAGGATTCTTCAGTTTCACTCACTTACAGTTACAGCTTTCCAGACAGGGCAATTCTACTCCAAGGATTTTAGCAGAGAAATAACAGTTGGCTAGCGTAACATGGCTGGAACCTCAAACATCAACTGAATCAATTACAAAACGTTGAAACTCCACCCTGAATTTCCCATTAGCCACCCGTAAACATTAGCCACCCGACAACTCCCTATGGGGAGTGGTCAACAATTCCCTAGTGTTAAAAAACTACAGACTACATCCTTTCCCCACACAAGTATTCTTGTCTTTTTCTTAGTCTTCATGGTCTTCCTCCTCCTTCCTCCTCCTCCAAGTCAGACCCTATTGCAATGGCATATCTGCCACCTCTGGTGGTCCTTCAGGTTCATCCAGGTCTATTTCTCCCTCACTCTCTGCATCAGCTGGCAAAACCACTGGCCCAGTGTACCAAGATGGGCCTGGCTCATCCTCCTCAGAATCTACCATTACCAGAGTTGGACGAGGACCATTCAGAACACAGATTCTCCAGACATTTCTAAGACCCACGCCATCCTTTCTCTGGCAAAACTTCTGTAGTTGTTCTGAGTTCTATTCAAATAGCAGATTATGAAATGACTAAACCAATGATGTGTTTTGTCCAGCCAAAGAAATGCTTTGAATTCTTAAGTGAAAGCTCTGAAATATGTTCTTTTGTGGAGAAAAAGAAAGGGGAGAAAAGGCTTAGAGAGGGAGAAGAGAAATCAAAGCGCGTCTAGCAGGAAACATTTGCTCTCCTGATATTTGCAATAAAAGCAGCCACATTTATTGCCTTTAAAATAAAGCTGTCATTCTAGATGTGGGTGTGAAAGGCAAGTTATTATCATTGTCTACCAGAACGTAATCTATGGAAGGCAGAATCAAAAACGTCAATGTGCCACAGGAAGTCACAAACTGCCCCTAGGTATTATTTTATGTAGTAATCAGTTGATGGATGAAATTTTCTCATGTTGCCTTTGATCTTTCCCCCAACTAACTTCAGATTGTGTCCCCTTGTTCTTGTGTTCACTTTCCTATTAAAAACACTTCCCTCCTGAACTTTATTTAACCCTTTAACATATTTAAATGTTTCAATCATGTCCCCCCCTTTCCTTCTGTCCTCCAGACTATGCAGATTGAGTTCATTAAGTCTTTCCTGATATGTTTTATGCTTAAGACCTTCCACCATTCTTGTAGCCCGTCTTTGGACCCGTTCAATTTTGTCAATATCTATTTGTAGGTGAGGTCTCCAGAACTGAACACAGTACTCCAAATGTGGTCTCACCAATATGTCATCGCCAAACTAATAATTTTTGCAAATAAATAAAAATAATAATTATTGTTAATAAATAATTATGTTTATAAGTATCAGGATCACTAAGTGTCTTACTCAATGGTGAGTACCAGTAATAATGGTGAGTAAATGGTTGTTAAGGGAATGGGAAATGGTAATTTAGGGGTTTAAAGTCTCAAGGGATGGCTTGTGATACTGTCCATAGCCAAAAATGGTGTATTTACTTCCGCATCTCTACTTCACGGAAATTCAACTTTCGCGGGTGGTCTCGAAATGCATCCCCTCTGGAAATCGAGGGAACACTTCTAAATTCTAAGGATGGCATGCCTAACGAAACTGAAGTAGACCCAGAGACAGGGTTTTGAGCAATCGGTACTTTTATTCAGCTCAGAGAACAAGTGACAGCTCAGCAAGGTAAAGTGACAGTTCAGCGAGTACCGACTGGCTCTGCAGGGAGAAACCGCTTCTTTTATACTTTTGCGGTTCCCGCCAAAGCGAGAGCCGGCCGCGTCTGAGCCAATCAGGAGCGACTTCCTGCTTGGGCTCAGACAGCGCTGGAAAAGAGGAACAAACTATTTACAGCGTTACAAGGTAGCCATTCCAGGATACAACACCCCTCCCCTCATAGTTGGACTCATCCATCAAGAAAGCCACGTGACGAAGTCGTCCAATCGGTGAGGCCTTCGAGGCTCTCGCGCTGACCTGCGCAGTCCATTTTCTCCTTCGCCACTGACTGTGGAGGATGGCTCGCCGCTGCTCTCCCGGTGCGGCGGACTTGGCCTGGCGGGCCCAACGAAGGCCTCGGAGGACGAGGATGGCTCGGCGTCGCTGGATGGTTCCCCCTGGCCCGATAAGTCTCTTTGCGTGTTTCTTAGTTCGGGCAATGTACAAAAGTCTGTTGAAGGGGGAGAGTCCGAGTCAGCGGGTTGTTGCAATTGGTTTTCAGTTCGTTTCCGAATGTGGTCTATGTGTCGTTTCCACAAACGACCATCCTCCAGTTTAACAATATAAGTCTTGGGTGCGTTTTGCTTAACAATAATTCCCTTCATCCAGTTTACATGTCCATCAAAGCATTTTACATATACATTTTGACCCAAATACATTTCTCTTTCTGGTTTCATGCACATTTGGTTATTATTCACACAGAACCTTGGGTTTAACCTGTCTAATGGTGACCTCAACTTTCTCCCCATCAATAACTCTGCAGGGCTTACATGTGTGTGCGAGTTAGGGGTAATGTGCTGGGTTAATAAGAATTGGTCCAAGTTCTGTTGCACATCTCCAGGGCCTGACCTGTGCAATGCCTCCTTTGCCACCCTTACGTAACGTTCTGCCAACCCGTTAGCCCAGGGCGAGTAAGGCGAGATGAGGGCATGTCTGACCCCTAGGCCATCTAGGAATAATTCGAATTGCCTGGCTGTTAGTTGTGGTCCATTGTCAGACACTAATAGATCAGGGCAACCATGGGATGCAAACAGTCTGCTCAATACCTTGATAGTGGCACTTGTGGTTATGTTGTTCATTGCTATTATTTCCAACCATTTGGAGAAAGCATCCACCACTATTAGGAAGTACTGAGACCCCACTGGGCCAGCAAAATCAATGTGGATCCTAGACCAAGGGCCAGCAGGCTGTTCCCACTCAGCCGGAGTTGTTTTGGGGGGACTGGGCCTAGACTCTTGGCACGGGTCACACTTTGAAACCCAACTTTCAATATCAGCATCAAGCCCTGGCCACCATAAATGCCCCCTTGCTAGGCTCTTCATCCTGACAATCCCAGGATGGCCCACGTGTAACATTTTGAGTACCTTTTCCCTTAGGCGTTTGGGGATGATCACTCTATCCCCCCACAGCAAACAACCTTTTACATATGATAATTCAAGCCTTTTGTTCTTAAAATCACACAATTCAGGTTTAACAATATCATTTTGCCATCCCTTTAGAACACAGTTCACCACTTGTTTAAGGATTTGGTCTTGCTGCGTGTGTGCAGCTACCTCTTTTGCTGTGGTTAGTGGGTTTTCCTCGAGTTCTATCATTAGCACATCTGTGGCAGGAACAGGGTCTTCTACCAAGTCTGCTATGGGGCATCTGCTGAGGCCGTCTGCATGATTGATTTCCTTCCCCCCCTTGTGGGTGAGCTCATACTGATACCCTGAGAGGAAAAGGGCCCATCTGATTAGTCTTGGAGACATAAAAGGTGGAGTGGGCTTGTTGGGGGCTAGCAGGCCTAGTAGGGGTTTGTGGTCAGTGACTAGCTCAAAACTTCTCCCAAAAATGTAATTGTGAAACTTCTTTACCCCTGCCACTAATGCTAGAGCCTCCTTGTCTAACTGGCTATAATTCCTCTCTGTGCTGGTCATGGTTCTTGAAAAGAATGCTATTGGGGCCTCTGTCTTATTCGGTAGAACGTGAGCTAAGACTCCTCCTATGCCGTACGGCGAAGCGTCGCACGTGAGCCTAATGGGTAGTGAAGCACTATATTGGACTACTACACTTTTAGAAGTTATTAAATTTTTTATTTGAGAAAAAGCTTCACGTTCAGTTTTCCCCCATGTCCAGCGGGCTTCCTTCTGGAGTAAACGATGGAGAGGCTCTGCTACTGTTGCCTTCTGCTTTAAAAAAACGGAATAAAAATTAAGGAGGCCCAAAAATGCCTGCAACTCATTCTTATCTTGTGGCTCTGGGGCTTCTCTAATTGCTCTCAGCTTCTCTGTTGTGGGGTGGATACCTTCCTTATCTATTTTATACCCAAGGAATTCAACACTGTCAGTTCCCCAGACACATTTATCAGGCTTGATTCGTAACCCTTTGTCCTGTAGCCTCTTAAGTACTTCCCTTATTCTTTTGTTCACTTGCCCCTGGTTTTCCCCTGCAATTAAGATGTCATCAAAATATGGAATTGCCCCATTTACCCCTGACAATAGGCGTTCCATGATGCTCTGGAATATTCCTGGGGCTATGCTTACCCCAAACTGTAACCTCGTGCATTTGAATGCCCCCCTGTGTGTTACAATCGTTTGGGCGTTTGCTGTTTGTTCATCGACCGGAAGCTGCTGGTAAGCCTGGGCCAGGTCGATCTTTGCGAACCTTTTTCCCTCCCCCAGGGAGTGTAAGAGTTGTTGCACGACCGGGATGGGGTAGGGGTGGTGTTGGAGTGCCTTATTCAAGGTTGATTTGTAATCAGCGCAAACTCTTAAAGAGCCATCTGGCTTCAATGGTGTCACTATGGGAGTTTCCCATGGCCCCTGTTCCACAGGGACCAAAATACCTTGACTAATGAGTTTGTCCAGCTGCATGTCCAGCTTGGGGAGAAGCGGAAGGGGAACCCTGCGAGGTTTCAGTCTGACCGGTGGGACCTTGGGGTCGATAGAGAAAGATATAGGGGGTCCCTTATACAATCCCAAGGTGGGGCTGAACACTTCAGGGAACTCTTTCACAAAGTTAGGCATATTATCACAGTTTACATTACACACACCCGAAATTTCGATCCCCAACGGTTCCATCCACGCTAGACCCAGCAGGGAGTGTTTGGCCCCCGTCACAATAAGCATGGGAAGGGTACATTTCACATTCTTAAAGGCAATAGGTACATTTGCTGTTCCCAGGACCGAGATTACCCCCCCTTGGAAGTCTCTGATCACCAATGAGGTTTGAGTTAAGTCAGCCTTAGACACATTAGGCATGTATAGTTTAAATTTTTCCCAGGGCATGATGGTATATCTCGAGCCCGTATCCAGCTCCATTGAGCAAGGCTGGTTATTTAGTAACAATGAGATAACAATTTTAGCCCCCTTTTTGGTTGCCGTGTTATTCACGGAAAATTTAGAGTTACCTCTATTGTAGTCGCGGTTAGCGCTTGAGTAGTTCCTTTGACCCGAGCTGCGGAACGGTCTCCTTTCTCGCGATTGGGGGGGTTGGTTTTGAGGTCGCTGGTATTGTTGTGTGGCAAACGTTTCTTCTGGTGCCGTTGCTCTGCATGCGATGGCGATGTGGCCTCTCCGGTTGCAACGGTGGCAAGTAGCGTCTCGGAAGGGGCATCGATGGCGCTGGTGATTTCCCCGGCAGCCCGCGCAGGGGGCTGGGTGAGTAGCTCTAGGATGTCTCGGCTGGTCTTGCAGGAGGAGGCAGTTGTCCCCGTTTCTAGTCGGCTGGCTGAGGTCGTCTGTTCCCTCGGCGCTGGGAGACTCGGCGTTGATTTTGGCAATGATTTCTCGCCTTCCGTGCTCCTTTAATTCTCTTGCCGCTGCGTCGGCTGCTTCCGCGGTTTGTGCCAATTTAATTACGGTTTGTAGCGTCGGCTCTTCTTCGGTGAGGAGTTTGTTTCTCACCGAGTTGCTCTTCATGCCGAAAACCAAGGCGTCGGTAAGGCGAGCTTCCGGGTCTTGAAACTTGCATTGAGCAAGTACCGTTCGAAGCCGCGTTGTGAATTGGCTGATTGACTCGGTTTCTCTCTGAGCCATCATGTGAAATTGATGCCGGTAAACCATGGCTGGTCTGGTTGGTTTAAAATGGCTCGCTAGTTTCTGTTGAAGGACGTCCCACGCTGTGGCTCTTGCTTGTTCTGGCTCGGTGAGAGTTTGGGCAAGTCTACGGATCTCTGCGCCGCAGTAGTTGAGAAAAATAGCCCGTCTGCGATCGGCTCCGGCGTCCTGCATTCCCGCCGCCTCGAGGAATATCTCGAAGGTGGCCATGTACTCGTCCCATGTCATTTTCTCGGAATCGAAGAGTTCTGGAGCCTGGCCGATCTGGATTTTGTCCATGTTGCACGCGAAGTTCATCCCATCCTCGTCGCCAGTGAAGTAGACCCAGAGACAGGGTTTTGAGCAATCGGTACTTTTATTCAGCTCAGAGAACAAGTGACAGCTCAGCAAGGTAAAGTGACAGTTCAGCGAGTACCGACTGGCTCTGCAGGGAGAAACCGCTTCTTTTATACTTTTGCGGTTCCCGCCAAAGCGAGAGCCGGCCGCGTCTGAGCCAATCAGGAGCGACTTCCTGCTTGGGCTCAGACAGCGCTGGAAAAGAGGAACAAACTATTTACAGCGTTACAAGGTAGCCATTCCAGGATACAACAGAAACCACTCTTGAAATCTGCATTCATTTCCCTTTAATTTTCATTGCAGAAGCTGATCCCAACTCTTGACTCCGCTGCTCAGATATTTCTGTTTGGAACATATTCTTCGAGTTGCCAGTCTTTTTTTCCCCCCACCCCCTTTCTTGCCCTCAATTGCCCTTGGAGAAACCGACAAGCTTGGCCCAAGCATGTCAGGATGAGCCCTGATTGTCTGCTGATAATCCTTCCAAAGCAACTGTTTGCCATCCTGCCATTTGCTCTTTGAAGTTCTGTTGGCAGATAACAGAAGACACAGAGAAATCAGAGCGCCGTTGCTCTCACAGCACAGATTTACAATCTGACCCCCGAGTGTGCATTTTGGCAGCTTGAATCAATGGGATTTACTCCCCCGAAAGAAAGTGCATCAGATTGCAACCGCAATCTTAGATCAATGATGGACAGGCCTTTAAAGACACATGTAAGGATGTATAACAGTTGGTCCTCTGATGGCTTGCCTCTCTCCTTGACCTTCTCTGGGAAAAGCTTCTTTAGCAGTGCGGTACATCCGATGCATGCTTCTTTATTATTATTATTTTTAAAGGCCTTTCGGCATTTATCCTGACAGGCAGTCCTAAATTGCAAATTATTCTTGCTTGGGGCGAGATTCCTTGCCATTTCCCCAAGCAATGGGCTCCTTTCTTCATTTGTGGCTACAAAACAAGCTTCGTTGCATATGCCAGAGGTGACTCTGAACATTCAATATTGCTATTTTTTATTTATTTTTTTTGCTCTGCAGTAGCTTGATTATATCAGTGTCGCTATTTCCTTCCAAATATAAAGTTGAAAGGGATCTCAAAGGTCATGTAACCCAATCAGTCCTGAGATACTACAGGAAACTCGACTACTGCAATGTTCCTTGGCAATTCAAGTTCTTTAAATATATATAGACAAAGAGATAGAGATAGAGAGGACGGGATTACTGATGTCCAAATGTAAAAAGCTTTCTCAAGCAATTAAGTTTCCTTCACCCAACAAGTTCAATAAAATCTATTTCCTATGTCTAATATTTTGGGTCTTAGATTTACAGTATGTTATATGCACTGTTACAGATAGTTACATTTCTATTATTTCTATTTCTATTTATTTATTTCTATTTCTATTTCTATTTTATTTCTATGCTACGCTGTCCTTCCTTCCTTCCTTCCTTCCTTCCTTCCTTCCTTCCTTCATTTATTTATTAAATTTGTCAATCAAGTATAGGATAGTAGTTTATATAAACATAGAAAGTAATGATAAAAGAAGACAATAGGGCAGTAGGGACGTTAGGCACAATGGTGTGCACACGAATCCCGGCGGCCGATTAGATCCCACAGAGTTGGCCTTCTCCGGGTCCCGTCGACTAAACAATGTCGTCTGGCAGGCCCCAGGGGAAGAGCCTTCTCTGTGGCAGCCCCAGCCCTCTGGAATCAACTCCCCCCAGAGATTAGAACCACCCCCACCCTCCTTGCCTTTTGTAAGTTATTGAAGACCCATCTATGTCGCCAGGCATGGGGTAATTGAGAGATCCCCAGGCTATTAGGGTTTATGAATGGTATGACTGAGTTGTATGGTTTTTAACGATATGGGTTTTAGATGTTTTTAAGTATTAGATTTGTACATTTTTTATTACTGTTGTGAGCCGCTCCGAGTCTTCAGAGAAGGGTGGCATACAAATCTAATTAATAATAATAATAATAATAATAATAATAATAATAATATGATGATTTTATTTATTTATTTATTTATTTATTTATTTATTTATTTAATTGGATTTGTATGCCGCCCTTCTCCGAAGACTCAGGGGGGCTAACAACAATAAAAAAGACAATGTAAACAAATCTAATATTAAAAATAATCTAAAAACCCCCAATTTAAAAAACCAATCATACATACAAGCATACCATGTATAAATTCTATAAGCCTAGGGGGAAGGGAAATTTCAATTCCCCCATGCCTGACGACAGAGGTGGGTTTTAAGGAGCTTGCGAAAGGCAAGGAGGGTGGGGGCAACTCTGATATCAGGGGGGAGCTGGTTCCAGAGGGTCGGGGCCACCACAGAGAAGGCTCTTCTCCTGATGCTGCTGCTGCACGCCCCTTAAAGACCTCTTAGAAAAGGGAAGAGGTCAACTGTAGACAATCTAAGGTTGAAGATTTTGGGGTTGGGGGAAGAAACAACAGAGTCTGATAGTGAATCGTTGAGGTTTTTTTGCTTCCGCACATGCTGAAACATGGGCGCACTTGTGGCTCCGTGCACGATTTTGCTATCTCCACAGGTGCAGACGCAAAATCGTGCTGGCCCCATTAGCACTCACAAGCTGCGGTGCCAAGCCCAATTTAGTGTTCCAGCCAGCAGCCCACCCCTGACTACCTATGACTGAAAATCTGCAGAAATGAGGACGTTTCTTATATTTCTTACAGGTTTCTTATAAATCAGCATAAGTTAGGTAATATTAGCTTGATTAGGGTCTGATATTCTACAAGGAAGTCTATTGTGTTCAGCTGCTGAGGGTCACTTTGAATCATGTGATGGGTGCCAAATAAATGTAATAACAAATAAATAAATAAATGATGTTATGACTGAAGAACATCCAAAACTACAGAGATACAATAAATACAAATTATCATCTCAGCATTTGTATGGCTTATTCCCTTGCTTCTGTTATTCATGAATCACTTTGTTTTTGATGGTGGAAGTGACCAGTTGAAAACAGAAACGCACCAACTTGCAGGGTTCCACTTTGTAATTAATTGGTTCCTTGAATTAATTGCAGGTTGCACTTTGTAATTAATTCAGAGACTAATGTGGAATCCAATTTAATGACAGGTAAGCTCCAACATCTCAGTGAAGTAATCAAAGTACCAATACTTCATTCACAGAATACTATATTTACACCTGATGTCCATGTGTAAATATAGTATTTACTAAATATATGTCAGTGGCAGTATATTCATTCCAGGACTTCCTGGTTTGACGTTGTAATCTGCTTTTCCCCAACTTGGTGATTTCTAGATATGTTGAGCTTCTATTTGCAGGGGTCCACAAACTTGGCAACTTTAAGACTTGTGGACTTCAACTCCCAGAATTCTCCAGCCTGCTGTGCTGTGCTATGTGATGCCATGCTACGCTACGCTATGCTGGCTGGAGAATTCTGGGAGTTGAAGTCCACAAGTCTTAAAGTTGCCAAGTTTGAAGACCTCTGTTCTATTGTGATATTATCTACACAGAAGAGCTAATGATTTTTCTAGCTAGGAGTTATAAAAATTGAAACCAATGGATTTGGAGAACAGCACATGGGGAAAGATTGCTATAATGTTGAGGTTTATGAGCATCCCAAAATTACTTACTTAACCTTCTGAAATAGATACAGTGATACCTCATCTTACGAACCCCTCTTCATACGAACTTTTCATGATACGAACCCAGTGTTTAAGATTTTTTTGCCCCTTATTCCAAACTATTTTCACCTTACGAACCCGAGCAGCCGCCGGGATTTCCCTGAGGCTCCTCGATTCCCTTCATTTTTGCCAGCTGCTTTGAATCCCAGCGACAAACTTCCCCCTTCCAAACTGCATGGGGAAAAGACTCATGGAGCTCAAGAGAGGAGAAAGGTGTGGGGAAAATGAGCAGGACAGGGTGGGCAAAAACGGGAGGGTCCCATGGATCTCAAGAGGAGAAAGGAGTGGGGAAAATGAGCAGGACAGGGTGGGCAAAAACGGGAGGGTCGCATGGATCTCAAGAGGAGAAAGGAGTGGGGAAAATGAGCAGGACAGGGTGGGCAAAAACGGGAGGGTCCTATGGATCTCAAGAGAAGAAAGGAGTGGGGAAAACGAGCAGGACAGGGTGGGCAAAAACGGGAGGGTCCCATGGATCTCAAGAGGAGAAAGGAGTGGGGAAAATGAGCAGGACAGGGTGGGCAAAAATGGGAGGGTCCTATGGATCTCAAGAGAAGAAAGGAGTGGGGAAAACGAGCAGGACAGGGTGGGCAAAAATGGGAGGGTCCCATGGATCTCAAGAGGAGAAAGGAGTGGGGAAAATGAGCAGGACAGGGTGGGCAAAAATGGGAGGGTCCTATGGATCTCAAGAGAAGAAAGGAGTGGGGAAAACGAGCAGGACAGGGTGGGCAAAAACGGGAGGGTCCCATGGATCTCAAGAGGAGAAAGGAGTGGGGAAAATGAGCAGGACAGGGTGGGCAAAAATGGGAGGGTCCTATGGATCTCAAGAGAAGAAAGGAGTAGGGAAAATGAGCAGGACAGGGTGGGCAAAAACGGGAGGGTCCTATGGATCTCAAGAGAAGAAAGGAGTGGGGAAAACGAGCAGGACAGGGTGGGCAAAAACGGGAGGGTCCCATGGATCTCAAGAGGAGAAAGGAGTGGGGAAAATGAGCAGGACAGGGTGGGCAAAAATGGGAGGGTCCTATGGATCTCAAGAGAAGAAAGGAGTAGGGAAAATGAGCAGGACAGGGTGGGCAAAAACGGGAGGGTCCTATGGATCTCAAGAGGAGAAAGGAGTGGGGAAAATGAGCAGGACAGGGTGGGCAAAAACGGGAGGGTCGCATGGATCTCAAGAGGAGAAAGGAGTGGGGAAAATGAGCAGGACAGGGTGGGCAAAAACGGGAGGGTCCTATGGATCTCAAGAGAAGAAAGGAGTGGGGAAAACGAGCAGGACAGGGTGGGCAAAAACGGGAGGGTCCCATGGATCTCAAGAGGAGAAAGGAGTGGGGAAAATGAGCAGGACAGGGTGGGCAAAAATGGGAGGGTCCTATGGATCTCAAGAGAAGAAAGGAGTGGGGAAAACGAGCAGGACAGGGTGGGCAAAAATGGGAGGGTCCCATGGATCTCAAGAGGAGAAAGGAGTGGGGAAAATGAGCAGGACAGGGTGGGCAAAAATGGGAGGGTCCTATGGATCTCAAGAGAAGAAAGGAGTGGGGAAAACGAGCAGGACAGGGTGGGCAAAAACGGGAGGGTCCCATGGATCTCAAGAGGAGAAAGGAGTGGGGAAAATGAGCAGGACAGGGTGGGCAAAAATGGGAGGGTCCTATGGATCTCAAGAGAAGAAAGGAGTAGGGAAAATGAGCAGGACAGGGTGGGCAAAAACGGGAGGGTCCTATGGATCTCAAGAGAAGAAAGGAGTGGGGAAAACGAGCAGGACAGGGTGGGCAAAAACGGGAGGGTCCCATGGATCTCAAGAGGAGAAAGGAGTGGGGAAAATGAGCAGGACAGGGTGGGCAAAAATGGGAGGGTCCTATGGATCTCAAGAGAAGAAAGGAGTAGGGAAAATGAGCAGGACAGGGTGGGCAAAAACGGGAGGGTCCTATGGATCTCAAGAGAAGAAAGGAGTGGGGAAAATGAGCAGGACAGGGTGGGCAAAAACGGGAGGGACCCATGGAGCTGAAGAGGAGAAAGTGGGGAAAATGAGCAGGACAGGGTGGGCAAAAACGGGAGGGTCCCATGGATCTCAAGAGAAGAAAGGAGTGGGGAAAACGAGCAGGACAGGGTGGGCAAAAACGGGAGGGACCCATGGATCTCAAGAGGAGAAAGGAGTGGGGAAAACGAGCAGGACAGGGTGGGCAAAAACGGGAGGGACCCATGGAGCTCAAGAGGACAAAGGTGTGGGGAAAACGAGCAGGACAGGGTGGGCAAAAACGGGAGGGACCCATGGAGCTCAAGAGGACAAAGGTGTGGGGAAAACGAGCAGGACAGGGTGGGCAAAAACGGGAGGGACCCATGGAGCTCAAGAGGACAAAGGTGTGGGGAAAACAAGCAGAATGGGGTGGGCAAAAACAGGAGGGAAAGACCCATGGAGCTCAAGAGAGGCTCTTTTCACCTTGCTTCGTTGGGACTGCCACCTCTTGCCACCTCTCGCTGTCCCTCCCCCCACTCCATTTGCCTCAGCTTAGTCTGCCCCCCTCCGCTTATTTTTAAAAAAGCCTTAATGTTTTGGATTTTCCTAATGGGCTTGCACGCATTATTGGCTTTTCCATTGATTCCTATGGGAAACATTGTTTCATCTTACGAACTTTTCACATTACGAACCTCCTCCCGGAACCCATTAAGTTCGTAAGATGAGGTATTACTGTATATTCCTCGCTTACCGGCAGTAATTGGGACCAAAAACTCTGTCGGTAAGCAAAATAGTAAGGCACAATATCACATGGCTATGCAGATTTACGACAGTGTTCTGGCCATCCCAGCTGCCATTGTTAAGTGAATCTCACATGGCTGCAGAGTTCCACCATCACGTGATTGCCATTTAGAACTTCCTGCCAGCTTTCCAAATTAACTTTGCTCGTTGAAAGTTGGCAGTGAAGGTCACAAATGGGAATTATGTGGCCATGGGACATAACAATGTCATAATTCTGAGCTGTTTGCCAAGTGCACAAGTTGTGATCGTGTGACTGCAAGGAACATTATTTATTTTGTTCTATTTTATTAATTGGATTTATATCCTCTCCATGGACTCGGGGCGGCTTACGACATTTCAATAAAAATGCAATGTATAAAACACTTCTCAATCCAATTAACAGAATAATTAATTTAAAATATTTTTTAAAAGCTAACCATTTAAAAGTCAAACATTCAGAAACATACTACAGCATCCTACACATTCGCTGGCCAGAGGCTGGGGTATAGTGACCCCAAGCCTGATGGCATAAATATGTTTTCAAATTCTTATGAAAGGCAGGGAGGGTGGGGGCAGTACGAATTTCTGGAGGGAGTTGATTCCAGAGGGCCGGGGTCCCCACAGAGAAGGCTCTTCCCCTACGACCTGCCAAGTGACTTTGTCTAGTTGACAGGACCTGGAGAAGGCTGACTCTATGGGACCTAACCGGACGCTGGGATTCGTGTGGTGGAAGGTGGTCCCATAAGTAATCAGGTCCCATGCCATGTAGGGCTTTATAGGTCATAACCAACACTTTGAATCAGGTCCGGAAACCAACTGGCAGCCAGTGCAGTCCGCAGAGTGCTGGAGAAACATGGGCATACCTTGGCAAGCTTGCGCAGCTGCATTCTTCACAATTTGTAGTTTCTGAACACTTTTATTTATTTATTTTACACGTATTTATTTATTGGATTTGTATGCCGCCCCTCTCTGCAGAATCGGGGTGGCTAACAACAGCAATAAAACAGTATATAACAAAATCCAATACTAAAAACAGTTAAAAGCCCATTATATAAAAACCAATCATACAGACAGACATACCATGCATAAAATTGTAAAGGCCTAGGGAGACAGTATATCTAAGTTCCCCAATGCTTGGCGGCAGAGGTGGGTTTTAAGCAACTTTCGAAAGGCAAGGAGGGTGGGGGAAATTCTAATCTCTGGGGGGAGTTGGTTCCAGAGGGCCGGGGCCACCACAGAGAAGGCTCTTCCCCTGGGTCCCGCCAAACGACATTGTTTGGTTGATGGGACCTGGAGAAGACCCACTCTGTGGGACCTGACTGGTTGCTGGGATTCGTGCAGCAGAAGGCGGTCCCTGAGATTATCTGCTTTTCAAAGATAGCCCCATGTAGAAAGCCACAATTGCAATTGTGAGAACCAGTCGTAGGTCCTCCTTGTTCAGCGCCTTTGTAATGTTGAACTGTCAACGAACAAGAGGACATTAAACGAGGACTACTGTCTTTCCCAAATACCAGAGGTCTGTTCTGAAGGGTATTGCATGCCATCTGTGGTGGCTGAGCTGTGGTGGTGCAATGGTCAGAATGCAGTACTGCAGGCCATTTCTGCCGCCTGCCGGCTGCTTGCAATTTAGCAGTTGAATCTCACCACCAGCCCACAGTTGTCTCAGCCTCCCATCCTTCTGAGGTGGGTAAAGTGAGGACCCAGATTGTTGGGGGCAATAGGCTGATTTTGTAAACTCTTAGAGAGGGCAGTAAAAAGCACTGGGAAGTTGCATATATGTCTAAGTGCTACTGCTATTCAATCAATTTTAATGCCATTATAAAAGAAAACTTAAGCTTAGCAAAAAACAGCCCAATGTTGAATCCATGTTAGACTTGCTTACATGTTGGAGTTTATGTTTGGCAAGGTATATCTTTCTTGTTCGTCACAGTGGGACATGGGATACTTGCCTTGGCTGTGATCCAACAGAACCTCTTTAAAAATGCTTCCTATTCACGGTAATTAGGAACAGCTCTCCATCTGATCAAATCCATGTTTTTCTTGATTATTTATTTACTACTACCTCATTTTTTTTTTCCTCAAAAGGAAAAACCTGGCTCCATTATACAGTGATCCCTCGATTATCGCGAGGGTTCCGTTCCAAGACCCCTCGCGATAATCGATTTTTCGCGATGTAGGGTTGCGGAAGTAAAAACACCATCTGCGCATGCGCGCCCTTTTTTTCATGGCCGCGCATGCGCAGATGGTGGAGTTTGCGTGGGCGGCGGGGAAGACCCAGGGAAGGTTCCTTCGGCTGCCCAGCAGATGATCTGCTCGGTAGTGCAGCAGCAGCGAGCAGACGAATATCGGGGTTTCCCCGCCGCCCACGCAAAGGGGAAACCCCGATTCGGCTCCTCGCTGCTGCTGCACTACCGAGCAGATCAGCTGCTGGGCGGCCGAACGCTGATGCCCCCGCTCGCCCGCCCGCCAGCAAGAGGGGGAGAGATAGAGAAAGAGAGAGAAGGAAAGAAAGAGATGAGAGAGGGAGGAAGAGAGTGTGAGAGAGGAAGAAGCAAGATAGAGAAAGAGAGAGAAAGAAAGATGAGAAAGAAGGAAGAGTGTGACGTCATCGGGTGGGAAAAATCGCGATATAGCGTTTCGCGAAGAACGAGATCGCGAAAATCGAGGGATCACTGTACAACAATTAAAAACATTTTAAACCCAGCACAATCTAAGTCTGCGGAGAGGGGCGGCATACAAATCTAATAAATAAATAAAATAAAGAAATAAATAAATGTTCATGGCATCAAATTCAAATTCAATAAATAAATAGTTCTGTTTGTGTTTTTCCAATTTTCCATGACATATGGAAAATCATGATGTGGAATGAAAATGGGGAGGGTGGGAGCAAGGAAAGAGAAGGAAGGAAAAGGAAAATAAAAGGAAGAAAAGAGAGAAGGGAAGAAAGGAGAAGGAAAGGAAGGATTCATTATGTGCATTATGAAAACAGATCACCAAAATTGACAATGGAGATGCAAAATAGGGATGAAACCGACTTCTACAAGGCCTGGGAGAAATGGTACTACTGGCTAAGACAAAAAAAACCCCCTAAATATCATTTGTTGTAATCACAGGTTCTTAGGCACTGAACATTGGAATAGAATATTGCTGAAGGGTGATGTTTTAGCCTAATGGGTGCTGTATAAACCTTATTCTTCCTCTATGGAAAGGCAGCAAAGTCCAGGCTGAGTAAGCAGGCTGCAGAATCCATGACCACGTGGAAAGTAATTAACTTGATATACAGCATGAAGATAACGTATAGCTAACTTCCATATAAGGAAATATATGCATTACTCTCATTCCTTTGCTAATCACCAGTAAACACACAATCCAGGAAAAGGCAATGAATGGAGCTTCCATTAATTATCTATAGGGAAGTCATGAGGAGGTTGCCTTATACAGCGCATGACTGAATGGTAGTTGGGGGATGGCTTAATGTATGTGGCGTTCGCGAATTGGTTATTTTGTACCACATGTCAGGAAAAGTGAAATACAATAAAAGGAGCGATCTTGATTCAATCGAGGTCGTCTCACAGAGAAAATGTTCTCCGTTGCTTCATTTTGATGTGGCAATTATGGCACCCTGTGCCTTCCTAGAGCTCAGCCCACTGAGGGAGGGCAGTTTGCCTTCAATCATTAAAAAAGAAGATTGTTCAAGAACAATTTTATGTACTGGCAAAACACCATGAAATGAAAACAAACTTTTCATATAACTTACTGATTGACACAACCTTTAGACATACAACGAACATTACGAACAAAATCCTCAAACATTGAGTGCATGGGTTAGGTTAGGTTTAGGTTAGGTTTATTGGATTTATATGCCGCCCCTCTCCGCAAACTCGGGGCGGCTCACAACAATAATAAAAAACAGTACAGTACACAATACCAAATCCAATGCCCACCCATCCAGTTCCAATTTAAATTAATAATCTCATAAAAAACAGTATATATAAAAAACAGGCACACAGTCAATCAACCAACAAAACAACATGGGCAAGGGGGAGGTGTTTTAGTTCCCCCATGCCTGACGGCAAAGGTGGGTCTTAAGGAGTTTACGAAAGGCAGGGAGGGTGGGGGCAATCCTAATCTCAGGGGGGAGCTGGTTCCAGAGGGTCAGGGCCCCCACAGAGAAGGCTCTTCCCCTGGGTCCCGCCAGACGACATTGTTTAGTCGACGGGACCCGGAGAAGGCCAACTCTGTGGGACCTAACCGGTCGCTGGGATTCGTGCGGCAGGAGGCGGTCCCGAAGATATTCTGGTCCGGTGCCATGAAGGGCTTTATAGGTCATAACCAACACTTTGAATTGTGACCGGAAACTGATCGGCAGCCAATGCAGACTGCGGAGTGTTGGAGTGATATGGGCATACTTGGAGAAGCCCATAATTGCTCTCGCAGCTGCATTCTGCACGATCTGAAGTTTCCGAACACTTTTCAAAGGTAGCCCCATGTAGAGAGCGTTACAGTAGTCGAGCCTCGAGGTGATGAGGGCATGAGTGACTGTGAGCAATGACTCCCGGTCCAAATAGGGCCGCAACTGGCGCACCAGGCGAACCTGGGCAAACGCCCCCCTCGCCACAGCTGAAAGGTGTTTTTCTAATGTGAGCTGTGGATCGAGGAGGACGCCCAAGTTGCGGACCCTCCCTGAGGGGGTCAATAATTCCCCCCCCCAGGGTAATGGACGGACAGATAGAATTGTCCTTGGGAGGCAAAACCCACAGCCACTCCGTCTTGTCTGGGTTGAGTTTGAGTTTGTTGACACCCATCCAGGCCCCAACAGCCTCCAGGCACCGGCACATCACTTCCACTGCTTCGTTGACTGGACATGGGGTGGAGATGTAAAGCTGGGTATCATCGGCATATTGATGATACCTCACCCCATGCCCTTGGATGATCTCACCGCATGGACGAGAACTTGCTTGCTAGATACATACCAACTATATCTACAAAAAATTAACTAACACCATACAATGGACTAATAAAAATCAAGGGAAATTTACACCAACTGCATATTTAAATCAGAGGTTGTATACTATGGAAGTGCCAGCTAAATAGCTCTCCTTTTCTCATTTCTTTCTCAAACCCCCTTTTATTTTTTTCTTCTCCCTAACCTCCTCTTTCTATTATATCTTTCCTATCTTCTCCCTTTCTTCTTTTCTTCTATTTCTGTCATAGTACAACATATATGACTGATATGTCATGTATTGTATTTACCTCTGTTTCATTTTAACGTATATATTTAATAAAGATTAAAAAAAAACACGATTGCCATTTCTGCTAATTTGGTCATCTTTAAAACCCATTCCTCCATTGTCGGTATTGCAGTATTTATCTATCATTGTGTATATAATAATCTTGCTGCTATAAAAATCAATCTTCCATGACTAAATTATTATCCTTATGTCCCAATAAAAATTTCTGGTTTTTTCCTCAATGTTTAAAATTATTTCTATCAGCATACACATTTTTATCCATTGGTCCATTGTATCATTTACCTGTCCTTCTTCAATTACACATAAACAAAACCACATTTTTGCACTCACATTATTAATCATTTGTACATAGCTGAGTTTCAAATTCCCATCTTTTCTGCTCATTTTGTCATCTTTCATTTCATATTATCTTTCATTTAATTGGGGTATGTAAATCATTGAAAATTAAATCCTCTGCAGATGAGTATTCTCTCGACTTCTCCATGTTTCTGTACTAACTAATCTAGATAAGAGAACCAGTTCACTTTGCTGTTTTCTATAAGGTGTTTCTTGTGCTGGAATGAATAAAGGTATCTTCAGGAATAACCCGAGCTTGTATTAATTCTAGTCTTAATATGACACTTGTCATTTAATACTGACAGAATTATGCATTTCATGCATAATTGATGCTACACCTTGAGTTCCCTGCATATATTCATCTACATTCTACAAGATTAGACCATCATCATTTAGATCCAATTAAATCTTCCTTTCTCTTCATTTCACCTACAGATACTGTAGCTATCTCTCTCTCTCTCTCTTTTTCTTTCTTTCTTTCCCTTCCTTCCTTCCCTTTGTTTTATCTTCCTCCTCACCATTTTCATTCCACATAATAACTTTCCATATGCCGTGGATGGATATTTTTTCTTTTCTTTCTTTCTTTCCTTCCTTCCTACATTCCTTCCTCCCTCCCTCTCCCTCCCTCACCATTTTCATTCCACATTAGAACTTTCCATGTCATGCATGGATCTCTTTTTTCTTTCTTTCTTTCTTTCCTTTTCCTTCCTTTCCTTCTCCTTCCCTCTTTTCTTCCTTTTATTTTCCTTTTCCTTCCTTCTCTTTCTTTGCTCCCACCCTCCCCATTTTCATTCCACATCATGATTTTCCATATGTCATAGGTGGATCTTTCTTTCTTTTGTTTGGTATGTAGGTCTGTAACATAGTATAGTCTAGTTTAGAGGATTATCAATTAGTTTAATGGGGGTTTACTGTTTTACTGTTTTATATTTGATTTTAATTGTAGCATTGCATTATTTTTGTTGTAAGCTGTCTTGAGTCCCAGGGGATTGGGTGGCATATACGGTAAGTCAAATAAATTAAATTAAATTAAATTTCTTCCTTCTCTCCTTCCCTTCTTCCTCTTTTCCTTCCTTTCCTTCTCTTCCTTCCTTCCTTTTATTTTCTCCTTCCTCCTTCCCTCCCTCCCTCCCTTCTTCCCTCTCTTCCTTCCTTCCTTTTTCCTTGAGCCTTCCCTCTCCATTTTCATTCCACACCCTAAATTTCCATATATCATGGTGGTCATCCGATGGACCTTTACTGACCAGTGTTCCCTCTAATTCTTTTTGGGGGTGGGCGGAAAAGTATAGTGTCTGAGCGGCAGTCCCTTTGGGACTGGGCGGCACAGAAATAAACAAACAAACAAACAAACAAACAAAAAACCCACCCTGTTTTGCCTCAGAGAATTTCAAAATAAAATACTGTACTGTGTGTCTATAACAGTGAGCTCATAATAGGGCAACTCCATCAATATCAAAATGCCACTTAAATAGTTGAGCTAGTTTCAAACTAGATTTTGATTTTCTTTCTCTCTTCCTTACTCCCATTCTTTTTCTTTCTCTTTTCCTTCCTCTCTTTTTTCTATCTGTTTCTCTCTCTTCCTCTCTTCCTCTCTCTCTCCTTCCCTCTCACTCTTTCCCTCTCGGCTTCTGGGCAGGTTGGAAAACTCTTGAGTTGATGATGATTTTTAAGTGAGCGAGGGAACTATGTTACTGACCATCACAATTTTAATAGAATAGAGACAGGGTAGATCATGTAACCGCCCTTTTGTGCTGCCAGGAAAGTCAATCTACCTCACCTGGGCACTTTTATTTTATTTTATTTTATTTTATTTATCTATCTATCTATCTATCTATCTATCTATCTATCTATCTATCTATCTATCCATTCATTCATTTGATTTTTATGCCGCCCTTCTCCTTAGACTCAGGGCGGCTTACAACATGTTAGCAATAGCACTTTTTAACAGAGCCAGCATATGGCCCCCACAATCCGGGTCCTCATTTTACTCACCTGGGAAGGATGGAAGTCTGATTATTGGAATGAATGGAATGCTGTGAATGAAAATGAATGGGACCGGGGTGATAGATGGAATGGAGTGGGTGGGTGGGATTATAATATGTATGAAATGAATGAATATGATATGAATGGAATTTTTGGCACATCTGACGCTGGAAGGGCAGGAGGGACGGGGACACTTATCTCTGGGGTGGCAGAGGGTCAAAATATTCCGGTCTTGCTGGGGAGAGGCAGGTATGGCGGAAGCCATGGAGCTAGCCGTTCCAGGGAAAGGAGGGATCGCTGCTTAGTAGCAATCCCTTCTTCCGGCTCCATGAGCTTAACTCAAGGCACTGGTGATGAGTGTGATTCTGGCCCTGGGCTCAAGTTGTTGCTACTCAATGCCAGGTCGGTGGTAAATAAAGCTCTCCTCATCCGGGATTTAATCCTGGATGAGGAGGCCGACCTGGCTTGTGTGACCGAAACCTGGCTGGGCCCGGAGGGAGGAGTTCCTCTCTCTGAAATTTGCCCAGCTGGGTTTCGGGTCTGGCACCAACCTCGACCTCAGGGAAGGGGGGGAGGAGTGGCTATTATAGCCAGGGAGAGTCTTGGCCTGCGTAGGCTCATTGCTCCAGAGGTTGCGGGTTGCGAGTCCCTCCTGGTGAAGTTGGACTTAGGGGTTCAGGTGGGCTTGTTACTCACGTACCTGCCTCCCAGCTGCGTGTCAACAGCCCTGCCTGTGCTGCTCGAGGAGGTGGCCGGGTTGGCAGTGGAGTTCCCCGGACTTATCGTCCTGGGGGACTTCAATCTACCGTCACTCGGCGGTTCCTCTGGACTGGCACAGGAGTTCATGGCCACCATGACAGCCATGGACCTGACTCAAGTAGTTCAGGGTCCGACTCACGAGGGTGGACACGCACCCGATATGATATTCCTCTCTGAGCAACTGAGTAATGATCTGAGATTAAGGGGCTTAGAAATGTTGCCTGTGTTGTGGTCAGATCATTTCCTACTGCGGCTTAACTTCCTGGCTCCAATCCTTCCCCGCAGGGAGGCGGAACCAATTAGGAGGTTCCGCCCCAGACGCCTGATGGATCCAGAAGGTTTCCAGACGGCGCTTGGGGTTATTCCAGATACACTCGTCCACAGTTCGGCAGAGTCTCTTGCTGAAGCCTGGAACAAGGCTGCAGTGGAGGCTCTTGACCGGATTGCGCCGTTGCGACCTCTCCGTGGCACTAGACCCCGTAGAGCTCCATGGTTCAACGAGGAGCTCCGGGTGTTGAAACGCCAGAAGAGACGTCTAGAGAAGCGATGGAGGAAGAGTAAGTCCGAATCCGACCGAACACTTGTAAGAGCTCATATTAAGACTTACAAAGTGGCGCTCAAGGCGGCAAGATGCGCGTATCATTCCGCCTTGATTGCGTCAGCGGAATCCCGCCCGGCCGCTCTGTTTAGGGTGACCCGCTCCCTTCTTAATCAGAGGGGGGTTGGGGAGCCCTTGCAGAGTAGTGCCGAGGATTTTAACACGTTTTTCGCTGATAAAATCGCTCGGATCTGAGCGGACCTCGACTCCAATTGTAAAACAGAGTCGACTGACAACGAGTCAGTCGAGGTGACTGGGGCTAAACGTCTTTGTCCATCTGTCTGGGAGGAGTTTGACTTGGTGACACCTGATGAAGTGGACAAGGCCATTGGAGCTGTGAGTTCCGCCACCTGTTTACTGGATCCGTGTCCCTCCTGGTTGGTTTCGGCCAGCAGGGAGGTGACACGGAGCTGGGCCCAGGAGATTACCAACGCTTCCTTGGGGAGGGGAGTTTTTCCATCACTCTATAAAGAAGCGCTTGTGAGCCCCCTCCTCAAGAAGCCCTCCCTGGACCCAGCCGTGCTTAATAACTACCGTCCAGTCTCCAACCTTCCCTTCATGGGGAAGGTTGTTGAGAAGGTGGTGGCACTCCAACTCCAGCGGTCCTTGGAAGAAGCCGATTATCTAGGTCCCCAGCAGTCTGGATTCAGGCCCGGCTACAGCACGGAAACTGCTTTGGTCGCGTTGATGGATGATCTCTGGCGGGCCCGGGACAGGGGCTTGTCCTCTGTCCTGGTGCTCCTTGACCTCTCAGCGGCTTTCGATACCATCGACCATAGTATCCTTCTGCGCCGGCTGGAGGGGTTGGGAGTGGGAGGCACTGTCCTTCAGTGGTTCTCCTCCTACCTCTCTGGTCGGTCGCAGTCGGTGTTAGTGGGGGGTCAGAGGTCGACCTCTAGGTTTCTCCCTTGTGGGGTGCCTCAGGGGTCGATCCTCTCCCCCCTGCTATTTAATATCTACATGAAACCGCTGGGTGAGATCATCCAAGGGCATGGGGTGAGGTATCATCAATACGCTGATGATACCCAGTTGTACATCTCCACCCCATGTCCAGTCAACGAAGCAGTGGAAGTGATGTGCCGGTGCCTGGAGGCTGTTGGGGCCTGGATGGGTGTCAACAAACTCAAACTCAACCCAGACAAGACGGAGTGGCTGTGGGTTTTGCCTCCCAAGGACAATTCTATCTGTCCGTCCATTACCCTGGGGGGGGAATTATTGACCCCCTCAGAGAGGGTCCGCAACTTGGGCGTCCTCCTCGATCCACAGCTCTCATTAGAGAAACATCTTTCAGCTGTGGCGAGGGGGGCGTTTGCCCAGGTTCGCCTGGTGCGACAGTTGCGGCCCTATTTGGACCGGGAGTCATTGCTCACAGTCACTCATGCCCTCATCACCTCGAGGCTCGACTACTGTAACGCTCTCTACATGGGGCTACCTTTGAAAAGTGTTCGGAAACTTCAGATCGTGCAGAATGCAGCTGCGAGAGCAATTATGGGCGTCTCTAAGTATGCCCATATCACTCCAACACTCCGCAGTCTGCATTGGTTGCCGATCAGTTTCCGGTCACAATTCAAAGTGTTGGTTATGACCTATAAAGCCCTTCATGGCACCGGACCAGAATATCTTCGGGACCGCCTCCTGCCGCACGAATCCCAGCGACCGGTTAGGTCCCACAGAGTCGGCCTTCTCCGGGTCCTGTCGACCAAACAATGCCGTCTGGCGGGACCCAGGGGAAGAGCCTTCTCTGTGGGGGCCCTGACCCTCTGGAACCAGCTCCCCCCTGAGATTAGGATTGCCCCCACCCTCCCTGCCTTTCGTAAACTCCTTAAGACCCACCTCTGCCGTCAGGCATGGGGGAACTAAACATCTCCCCCTTGCCCATGTTGTTTTGCCATTGATTGATTGACTGTGTGTCTGTTTTTATATACATTGGGATTGTTTTATAAATTTATTAATTTTAAACTGTAATTAGATTGGTGGGCATTGGATTTGTTATTATGTACTGTTTTATTGTTGTTGTGAGCCGCCCCGAGTTTGCGGAGAGGGGCGGCATATAAATCCAATAAATCTAATCTAATCTAATCTGAGTCAACCTTGAGCCGGTGATGAGATTTGAACCGCTGACCTACAGATCTACAATCAGCTTCAGTGGCCTGCAGTACAGCACTCTACTGCTGCGCCACCCCGGCTCTCTCAAATTTTGGCCTGTATGCCCCAAACCCAAGCTCAGTTTCACCCCACACCCAAATACTGCCAGTGCTCGGTTTAAACTGAGACGTTTGTTAAGTGAATTTTGCCCCATTTTATGAACTTTCTTGCCAAAACTATTATTACTATTTAATTATTATTTATTATTTCTATGTTTCTGTTTCTATTATTATTTATTAGATTTATATGCCTCCCCTCTCTGAGAACTTGAGGCGGCTTAAAACATATAAATAGATACATCGAGATACAGTTAATTTGAATTTAAAAGTTACATTTAAAAAAGTTACATTTAAAAAGTAAAATGAAACCTATTAAAATACACACATACCCATTCAAACAAACTCATTATACATTCATTGGCTTGGGGGCAGAATCTAATAACCCCAAGCTTCACGGCACAGGTGAGTCGTCAGAAGGCGGGGAGGGTATGTGCAATATAAATCTCTGGCAGGAGCTGAGTCCAGAGGGGCGGGCCCCACCCAGAGAAGGCCCTTCCCCTAGGTCCTGCCATGTGACATTGTCTAGTTGAAGGGACCTGGAGAAGGCCGACTGTGTGGGACCTAACCGGTTGCTGGGATTCATGTTAAGAAGTGAATCACTGTAGTTGATAACTTAGTAACCTGATTAATAAGTGAATCTGGCTTCCCCATTGACTTTGCATGTCAGAAGGTCGCAAAAGGAGATTCACGCAACCTTGGGACACAGCAATGGTCATGAGTAGGAACCAGTGGCCAAGCATCTAAATTTTGATCTCATAATCGTAGGGATGCTGGAAAGGTCATAACTGTGAAAAACGGACATAAGACACTGTTTTCCCGTGCCATTGTAACAAACCAACTGTTATAAGTTGAGGACTATCTGTATGTATCTCTAATCTAGAAGCTACTAGGCAAGCCAATACAGGTATTCCTCAACTTACAAATATATCAACCCAGTGTGCAGCAGCAGAAAAAAAAGAAGAAGCAAATTCCATGCTTGGCATGATTACGAAGAGAATTGAAAATAGGTTGGCAAGTTTGTATTGCCTCTGTACAAATCGATGGTGAGATCACATTGTGGTCTCACCTCTATACAGTGTACTGTGTACAGTTCTGGTCACCTCAGCTCAAGGAGGATATAATAGAACTGGAAAAGGTGCAAAAAAGGGCAACAAGTATGATCAAGGAAATGAAGCACCTCCCTTATGAAACCAGGTTGCAAGGGCTTGGTCACTTCAGCCTTGAAAGACTGCATTTAAGAGATGACTTGACCAAAGTGTATAAAATCAGGCATGGGATAGAAAAGGTGGATAGAGAAAATTTCTTCTCTTTATCACACTATATTAGGACGAGGGGGCATTCCCTAAAGTAAGTAAGTGAAGACAAATAAAGGGAAATATTTCTTCACCCAGAAGGTTGTTGGTTTATGTAATTCATTCCCAGAAGAGATCATGACAGCTGTCAGACTGGATAGCTTCAAGGCAGGATTAGACAGATTGATGGATGCCAAGTGCATCAGTGGTTACTGAAACAAATGTCCAAGTGCCGCCTCTATGTTGGTAGAGGCAGGCAGGGTTCCCTTGGGTACCATTTGTTGGGGGTCAAGGGAAAGGGAGGGTTTTGCCTTCTTTTTCTGCTCAAGATGCCCAGGTACAATTGGTGGGCCACTGTGTGACACAGAATGCTGCACTGATGGGTTTTGGCTTGATTCAGCATGGCTCTTCTTATGTCCCCATTAAGGTTTCCTTCTTCCCAGAGAAGTTAAATCCTGGTTTGCGGGGTGGGAATTGGAATCGTTTCAGGGGGGCCATCTAAAGATTTGGGGTTCCTGGTTACCGACCCTCTCCCCAAACTGAGATATAGGTCAAATCTCACCACTGGCTCAAGGTTGACTCAGCCTTCCATCCTTCCGAGGTGGGTAAAATGAGGACCTGTATTGCGGGGGCAAAATGCTGGCTCTGTTTAAAAGTGCTATTGCTAACATGCTGTAAGCCGCCCTGAGCCTAGGAAAAGGGCGGAATAAATAAATAAATAAATACTATACAGCAGGGGGAGGGGGAAAATGAGGAAGGGGAGAAGGAAGGCACAAAACGGGGTGAGTGGGGGAGATTTAGGTTCCCTGCAAAAAGCGTGCGACCCTTCCTGCCCCAATCCACCCTCCTTCCCTCTTCCAGAAGTGGGGGCGGGGGGAGCAGCCCCTTCCCCATTCAACCCCAACTCAGCCGGAGCCCGCGAGGAGCACTGCGCAAACTCGGCGCGCATGCCTGTCAACTCCATTCGCGCGTTTTATGAGGGGATCTTGATTTCACACGGTTGGGGAAAAAGGGGTGGGGAAGAAGAGGAGGGGGAGGAAGGGGCGGGGAGGATCAGAGATAGAAACCTACCCACGTGACCTAAGGGGGCGGGGGAGAGAGAGAAAAAGAGGCAGGGAGAGGTGAAAGGGGCCGGGCCCCGTGCTGCTGCGGCTGGGAAGAGTAGTGGGGACACAAACCCTCTTCAACGTCTGCACCGACCATCCCGGGAAGGATTCTGTACCCATCGCACCTTACCGCAGTGTAACATAACCTCCTCAAGCCCCTTTACTTCTATAATATTTAACACACTGATTCCTCCCCCCTTTACTTTTCTCGGGGAGGGGGCCTCCACTTTCCACCCCTTCCCTCTATTTTGCTTATCAATCCTCTTCCTCAGTGGGGCAAGCGACGCCTTTGTGTTGGTCATTTTCTGAGGGGCGACTTTTGCCTCAGGATACCTCAGCCCCACAACCCCCCACCAGCAGCGTTGTGCCGATATCTCCGCGCCCGACGCGGCTCCCGCTCTCGTCCTTCGAAGTGAAGGACTTGCCTCTCTCCTCGAGGGGTCGGTCGGTCAGCGTCGCCCCCCCCCCCCCGACAAAAAGGGACAAAGACAGCAGGGCTATCGGGGATTGTGTGAAGGGGCGGGCGGGCCTCGGTGATGGCGTGTGTGAGGATGCCTCGCGAAGCGGGGGTCCCCTCCACACACACCCCTCCCGCCAGGTGCGACTGTCCAGGATAGCCCCCGCTCCTCCAGCAGCAGCGCTTTTCTCCTGTCTTTCTCCATACCACATACCCCCCCCCCCGCGCGCGCCGCCATCAAATCGCCGTCTGAGGGGAAACGAGAGGGAAACTCCCTCACCCCGCGCCCCTTCTTTAAGGGGGAAAAACCCACCCCGGAACAAAAACGAAGCAACTTCTCTTTCGCCTCAGGCGCTGTGTGTGTGTGGGGCGCCTTTGATTTTGGCAACCCCCGAAGCGGAGAAAGCTCCGAGCCAGAACTAGTTTTGAACCCCAATCTCCACCCCGGGCTCTTCTTCTCTCCAACCCCCCCCCCCCCCCCATGAAACACGGGTTTCCAGAGACGCTGCACACGCGTTTATGTGTTATAGTGGGGCGGGTGGTGGTAAGAGCCAGCCACCTTACTGTCTCGCCACCTTCGGATCGGAGCGTTCCGTTACTCTTAATTTATTGCTTGCTTTTTGCAACCGGAGGGGGGGGGGAGTGGAGAGGAAGAAGGGGAAGGCGAGAGAGAGAGAGAAACGGGAGACTCTTCGCCAAAAGGAAGGACCAGCGAACAGCCATTTACTTTGCTGGGCTGGCTCAAAGCGTTCTCGGCGTTCTCCGCGCGCCCCCCCTCTCCGTCCCTCCCTCCCTTCTTTCCCGGGGCTGACATTCCTTGGGAGTCTCCCGTCTTGCGACCCCCCCTCCCCAGCTTCAACAACCACCGCCGCCGCTCCCCCTTCTCGCTTCCTCCAGCTTTCCCTCCTCCCCTCTCGCTTCCACCGGAGGGGGGTGGGGGAACCGAAGTTGGCGATCGGGTGTGGGGGGGGAAGAGAGCGAGCGAGCGAGCGAGCAGGGGAGAAAGGGAGGGAGAAGGCAGCGTGGAGTTGTGGAGTGGAGGGCTGGAGGGAGGGCGGGGAGGGCGGGGGGGTCCGTGCAGGATAAAGAGCCATGGACGGATCCGCGCTCTGCAACGGCTTCCGCAAGAAACGGCGATCCAGATCGCAGCGCGATCGGGCCAGGCGATCCCAAGGAGGATTATTATTACGAGGTGGCCCCGGAGGGGATTTGGGGGTCGGTGGTCCCGGCGGGGAACCCCCGCGGAGAACCCGAGCGGCTTCCATCCTTTCTTCCTCCGGCTCGGATCTTGAAAACAATGGCAAGCCGCCGTCCCGACCCAAACCCCCCCGGAGGAAGCGGAGGGGGTCTTCCTCGCCCGAAGAAGATATCGTGGACGGCTTCGCCCTGGCCAGCTTTGTCACTCTGGAAGCCTTAGAGGTAAGGGACCCCCTTCCGACGCCCCCCTCCCGCCCCACATCTCCCCTATCCCCGCACCGCTGGGGCGGAAGGGGGGGGGGAGAAACCAGAGAAGTGGAGCGCGGGGAGGGTGTGTGGAGTCGGAAGCGTGGCTGTGTGTGTGTGCGCGCCGGAGTCCCATTGTTTGCTGATGGGGGGGGGGGAATGGCAGTCGAAAGGGAAAGGAGGGAGGGGGGAACCGTGTGTGTGTGTAAAACGTCTGCGCGCGTGGAAAGGCAAGAGAGCCTCGCGCCTCCCGGCTGTGTTGGGATAACAATGCAGAGTTGGCACGCGCGCGCGCGCGCTCTCACACACACACCGCCTCCCTTCCTCCTCCCCTCCCTCCCCGCCCGCTTTCTCCAAATATTGATCGTGCTGGATACTGCGGGGGTGCGCGTGTGGAGGAGCGCGCACATGTGTGTGTGTGTGTGTGCGAGAGAGAGAGAGGGGTGTGTATGCGCGCGCGAGTCTATTTTGGTTCGGGTTGCAGTTTTGAACGGATGCGCCGGTTCTGGAAGAAAGGGCGTTTTGTGTATTAGGGCTCGCCTTGCGCTCGCTCCAGCTGTTGGGGAGTGGTGCTTCGCTTCCACTACGGGGGGTGGGGAGGGAAGGCAGGAGGAACCGTGTGTGTGTGTGGTGGGGGGCGGCTATTCCCCGGGCCTGAGAAGCCGCGAGGAGGGGCCTGGTGGAACTTGCAAAGGGTGCGTGTGTGCGCGCAAATCATGCTTGATTGGACTCTCCTCCGCGCATATACATTTTTTTGTCCCTTTAAAGCGTGCGGGGAGCCGGAGAGAAAGAAAGAGGGTAGATGGATGGATGGGTGGATGGATGGAAAGAGAAAGAGGTGGAAGAAGGAGGGGGTGCGGGTGAAGCAGGGGAGAGAAAGGGCTGCGTGCCGGAGAACGGTCCCCGAGTGTAATCTCCTTTCCGAAGGGTTTGGCCGTCCGTAGAGTTGACAGCTGCCCAGAAGTCGGAGATTCCGCGGCGGCCGGCAAAAAATAGAAAGTGGTTGCTGGGATCTTGGGGGGTTTTTTTGTGGGGAGGGGGCGCAGGCTGAGTTTGCTCCTCTCCCCCCCCAAACAATTGGGCAGCCTGCTCTCCTTCCCGGTGTCCCGATCTAGGCTTGGTCTGATGAAGAGCTTGAGCAGGAGAGAAGCGAGGTGTTGTATACCTGGAGATGCATTCTTGCAGTGCGGAGTTTGGGGGGAGGGGGGTGAGATGACGGGCGGATCAGCTGCGATATCAGCTGCGATTAAATGTTGACATCCCACCCTTTGGATGACGTGATAAGGAATGCCAGCTGAGCAGAAGTGGACTTTCTTGGCCCCCTCCCTCCTTCCCCCTGCCTGAGTCTAGTGATTTTTGGAGGGGTCTATAACCCTCCTGTTAACAATAATCTTGAAGCCGGTGTGTTTTGTCAATTTCAGGTTTTCTTTCCTGCTTGGTCAATTTCACAGACCTTTGATCCTGACACTTCTGGGGTGTCCTGGCACTTTTTTTTTTTTTGCATTGGTCATTTAAGGTTTTAGCCTACAACATCAGAGGTGGTTTGGGTGAAGGTGATCATTCAAGATGTCCTGGCCCAGGTCATATTTGAGAAAGAGGGGAAAATGAAAAATTTGAGCTGGTCATTGATTTGGAGAATTGACTTTTCCTCTCTCTCTCGCCATCTCTCTCTCTCTCCATCTTTCCAGCATCCATCCATCCATCCATCCATCTATCTATCTCTCCATTTCTCTCTAACTCTCTCTTTCTCTCCATCTCTCCAGCATCTATCTATCTCTCCATCTCTCTCTCTCTAACTCTATCGATCTCTCTCTCCATCTTCTATCTATCTATCTATCTATCTATCTATCTATCTATCTATCATCTAACCATCCATCCATCCATCCATCCATCCATCCATCCATCCATCCATCTATCTATCTATCTATCTATCTATCTATCTATCTCTCCATTTCTCTCTAACTCTCTCTTTCTCTCCATCTCTCCAGCATCTATCTCTCTCTCCATCTCTCTCTCTCTAACTCTCTCTCTCTCGATCTCTCTCTCCATCTCCTATCTATCTATATATCTATCTATCTATCTATCTATCTATCTATCTATCTATCTATCTATCTCTCCATTTCTCTCTAACTCTCTCTCTTTCTCTCCATCTCTCCAGCATCTATCTCTCTCTCCATCTCTCTCTCTCTAACTCTCTCTCTCTCTCTCTCCATCTCTCTCTCCATCTCCTATCTATCTATCTATCTATCTATCTATCTATCTATCTATCTATCTACCTACCTACCTATCCATCTACCTACCTACCTACCTACCTATCTACCTATCTACCTACTTATCTATCTATCTATCTATCTATCTATCTATCTATCCATCCATCTCTCTCTCTCTCCATCTCCTATCTATCTATCTATCTATCTATCTATCTATCTATCCATCCATCCATCCATCCATCCATCCATCCATCCATCCATCCATCCATGGACAGGGTAGACTACATGACCCAAAGGTCTCAGGTCTGGTACTGTTGCCATTGGAGAAGATGTTTTGATGTATGTGCATGAAGAAAGATTCATAAAAGAAGAGTTTGTTGTGCTTTGATTTGATGTTCTGCATTTCTTCGGAAAGCTGGCAGAATTTGAGCTTTCTCCTTCCAAAAAAGTACTTTATTGAATGTTAACTTCCAGACGGGCCTTGAAACTATCTTTGGAAATGACCTGACGGTGACCTAGATGAAGCATCAATAATTATGAAATATATTCCAGGAATATAGGATGTGGCTATGCCGTGTGTGTGTGTGTGAGAGAGAGGGTGGGTGAGAGAGAGAGAGGAAAGAAAAAAAGAAAAAGAAAGAAAAAAGAAAGAGAGAGAGAGAGAGAAAGAAAGATAGATATTCTAAAATACAAGTAATCCTCAACTTGCGACAATTCATTTACCAGCCATTCAAAATTAACAGTGGCAGTAAAAAGATTGATTTATGACTATTTTTCACATATATGACCATTGTAGCATCTCCATCTACCTGTGATCAAATTTCAGACCCTTGGAAACTGACTCATATTGAGGACAGTTGCACTGCAGTGTCCGGGGATCACGTGATCACTTTTTGTGTGACCTTCTGTCAAGCAAAAGCAATGGGGGAACCAAATTCACTTAACTACCATGTTACTAATATAATAGCTGCAGTGATTCAGGTTAAGTGATTAAACTGCGGCAAGAAAGGTCATAAAATGGGGTATAATTCACTTAACAACCGTCTCACTTAGCAACAGAAATGTTGGGTTCAGTTGTGGTCGTAAGTCGAGGACTACCTGTACAGGACCAAGCATCATCCAGGTGACATCTGCTTTGACAAGGATGGGTTATTGTGAAGTCGCTGTGTCCTCAGTTGATAGAATTGTAAGGAAACCTTGATTTTTGCCTTGTATATACTGAGTTGAACATTCAACGGTGCCTGAGTTTTTACATTTCCCAGTTCCCTTTCTGCCTCTGTTTTACATTTTAAAAAACAAAACAAACTACTAAGGTGGTCGTCTGTTTTGTTCAACTAACTTTCCTTTGATTGAGATCAACTGTTCTTGACTTCATGGACGTTATGCCTTTTTCTTGCATGCTTTCTGATTTCCCAGTGAATCCAGCCTACCTAGCATCTCCAAGTGGTCTCCCATCCTAGACAGCCCTATAACTTGGTATTTTGAAAGTATATAGCCTGCATGATGAATCATTGAAGTATATATGAAATTATTTTGCGAATGGAGAAAAGCACATACTCGTTTATATACTTGAGACAAATTATAGTCTAGTGTATAGTTGACATAATATATAGTGACTTTAATGCTAATATAATGCTAATATCTGTATATACTATTATTAATTTAATTTTCCTTGATTTTCTTCTGTATTTACTTTTGTGTTTTCTTCCTAAAAGTGGAAAATTAATAAAATATTTAAAAAGAAAAGAAAGTAAATGTGACATAGAATTCAATTTAAATTAATTTGAAGATTGTTTGGGGGTTGTAATTAAATATAGAGGTTTGCACCCTAATCTGAAATGTGGGTTTTTCTTAACATTAAGTGTTCAGATAGAAATGGTTATAACTCTGCAGAGGAAAATGGAGTTAATTAGGATGAAGAAATGTAAAAATTGTTTAACAGAAAGGGAACAGCTACTCAGTACTGAGGAAGGGGAGAGTTTGAGAAAGAGACCCCCAAAGAGTCTTGATTCTGTTTGGTGTGAGATAAGGCAGAGAGGAAACTTTCACAAGTTTTTCAATATTGTGTTATTATATGGCACTTTATAACAATAAGAGTTCCGGTAGTCCTTGCATTCTCTCTCCCTTGTACTGGTTTACTTCTTCGGGCTGACAAATTCATAATCTCATGCTACAATTTATACTGTGTTGACTGTTGCTGTTGCTATTTATATACAGTGTTCCCTCGATTTTCGCGGGTTCGAACTTCATGAAAAGTCTATACCACGGTTTTTCAAAAATATTAATTAAAAAATACTTGGCGTTTTTTCCCCCTTATACCACGGTTTTTCCTGCCCGATGACGTCATATGTCATCACCAAACTTTCGTCCACCTTTAATAAATATTTTTTTAAAATAAACTTTAATAAAGAAACATGGTGAGTAATAATCTAAATGGTTGCTAAGGGAATGGGAAATTGCAATTTAGGGGCTTAAAGTGTTAAGGGATAGCTTGTGATACTGTTCATAGTCAAAAATAGTGTATTTACTTCCGCATCTCTACTTCGCGAAAATTCAACTTTCACGGGCGGTCTTGGAACGCATCCCCCGCGAAAATCGAGGGAACACTGTATAAGTTGGATTTTAGCAGTTTGATTAGTTGCAGGATCCAACCTTGACCCAAGGTTTATTCAGGCTTGTTCTGGAGCCCATGGCCAGAGAGCTTTTCTCTCTCCAGAATTTGTGATTACATTAGGTTTTTTTTTATTTTGTTAAAAATGCTACAATCAGAGAAGGGCTTCCACACAAGCTTTTCTTCCATTCTGTGATGATTCTTGGAATTGTATTCCATGTTAAATTGCGAAGTATAGTCAGAAAGAATATATGGAATGTAAGAAAAAATAACGTTATCTTGGTCCAAACTTTATATTTATCAATAATCATGAAGTCAACCTTTTTCTCAATAACACGTCTCCAGTTGGAATGGCAATGTGTTATCTGTTTTTCAAGAAAAGGTTTTTCGCAGAGTGTTTCTGTGGCACTGGGCATGAGATTTTGAGAACTGTGTTATGTAATAAAGTATGTCATAAAAATTCAAAAATAAAAATAAAAATGCTATATTCAGCTACTGAAGCTAATTACTGAAATACTGAAAAATACAACCTAAATCTTTGATGCCTGTAAATTCCATTTATTTATTTTGTGATTTTCAACACTTTTTTTTGGTTTTTCTTAACTTTTCTTAACTTTTTCTTTTCTTAATAATACATGTAAATTTATTTAACTTCCTTTTTTTTTTTTAAAAAAAAAGTTTATTTATGTTTTCAAATACAATAAAAAGAATTATCTCATTATACATTGCAGATCATAGCCCGTTTCTATTTCCTTATATAACAATTCCATTTCTGATTAATTATGTCATTGAAAAGAGAAGAAATAAGAAGAAAGGAGTGGAAATAAAGTCCCCTTATCTTATTAAACGTTATGATTTATATCTTTTGTCTGAAGTCGTCTAGGTAGTTTTATGTCTCTTGCCCTCTCTTTGTGTTATTATTTTCTGGATCCAGCAGTGCCATTTATCCTAAGGTTTGTCTACTTCATCTATTTGTATACCTTTAATATCTTTTGACATCTCATCCATCTCTGCACAGCTAAATTTTTAAAAAATTATTTGTTTTTTTGATGGAGTGTCTTGTCTTTTCCAACTTTGGACATACATTATTCTCGCGGCCGTGATTACATGAAGTCATTATATGAAGAGTTTGGTTATGGTACTTCTTGTCCCAAATTCCTAGTAAATTTCGGAGTAAATTCTATTTCTACTTGGGTAATTTCTAGCAGCCACTTGTGTATAGTTCTCCAAAATGTTTTTACTTTGTGGCAAGTCCACCACATGTGGTAAAATGTGCCTATTTCTTTTTTGCATTTCCAACAATTTGCGTTTGCATTTGGGTATATTTTCGCAATTCTGGAGGGTGAGAGATACCACCTATAAAATATTTTATAGTGATTTTCTTTGTACATTGCAGATAATGATACCTGGCAGGGGAGTTACCTTGATCATGAAATTTATTTAACTTCCAAGGTCTTCATTTAAGCCCTTCCTTACTCTCAATCCCAAGGGCAATAATTCACTAATGTGTACTTGCTGTAAGTCTGCTTGCTCTTTCCATAAGTAATCTATCAAGTCGCACAACCCAGAATCTGAATTGCTCCTGGTTAATTGAAGTGTGAACATTTCAAAGCATGGTTTTCTTTCAGTAAGATGGAGAAGAATCAGAGAGGGTCCGCAACTTGGGCGTCCTCCTCGATCCACAGCTCACATTAGAAAAACATCTCTCAGCTGTGGCGAGGGGGGCGTTTGCCCAGGTTCGCCTGGTGCACCAGTTGCGGCCCTATCTGGACCGGGACTCATTGCTCACAGTCACTCATGCCCTCATCACCTCGAGGTTCGACTACTGTAATGCTCTCTACATGGGGCTACCTTTGAAAAGTGTTCGGAAACTTCAGATCATGCAGAGTGCAGCTGCGAGAGCGGTCATGGGCTTACCTAGGTAAGCCCATGTTTCACCATCACTCTGCAGTCTGCATTGGCTGCCGATCAGTTTCCGGTCACAATTCAAAGTGTTGGTTATGACCTTTAAAGCCCTTCATGGCATTGGACCAGAATATCTCCGAGACCGCCTCCTGCCGCACGAATCCCAGCGACCGATTAGGTCCCACAGAGTGGGCCTTCTCCGGGTCCTGTCAACTAAACAATGTCAGTTGGCGGGCCCCAGGGGAAGAGCCTTCTCTGTGGCGGCACCGGCCCTCTGGAACCAACTCCCCCCGGAGATTAGAACTGCCCTTACTCTTCCTGCCTTCCGTAAACTCCTTAAAACCCACCTTTGCCGTCAGGCATGGGGGAACTGAAACATCTTCCCCTGGGCATGTCTAATTTATGTATGGTATGCTTGTGTGTATGTCTGTTAGTATATGGGGTCTTTTTTAAATCTTTAATATTTTAAATTGTCAGATTATTTATGATTTGTTTCCACGTGTTGTGAGCCGCCCCAAGTCTTCGGAGAGGGGCGGCATACAAATCTAAGTAATAAATAAATAAATAAATAAATATTATTTACTGCAGAAATAAAAAAGAGAACATATAGATAGTCCTCATTTAATAACCACAATTGGCTCAGAATTTCCATCACAAGTCCTGGTAGTCATTAAATGTTTTTAAAATTGTTTCTATGACGATTGTAAAGCCGATCATCATGGTGGCTACATGAATAGGTGTCTTTTTCTGGAAACCAAGGAAAAACATTGGAAACTGATGTGAGAAGTTCACCTTAGGGTTGGGAGGAGATAATGGACAATTTGGGCGAGAATAGTTGTGCAAGAGTGAAACTTTATTTGTATTCTGCTATGCATTTGCAAATTTATAATATGTATTCCCAAGTAGATACTTTAAATCAGTGGTCCCCAACGTTTTTTCCACCAGGGACCAGTTTCAGCAAGACAATTTTTCTATGGCCCAGTGGGGGCGGAAAGGGGCGTGGTTGGGGGCGGGATTAAGCATGGGGGTGCTGGTCCTCCCCGCCCCTCTTTCCCGCCATCGTCCTGTGGCCGGCAGAACCTGCCTCCCAAGCCCTCTTGCCCAGCGGGAGCTAAGCGCTGGAGAGAGGGGGTCAGGCTGGCCCTCCTGCCTCCCCCCAGCCAAAAACGCAAAAGAGCCCCGCGGAAGAAGCCAAAAGAGGCTTGAGCCTCTCGGTCCTTCTTGCCCCTCTGTCCCATCCATCGTCCTGTGGCCGGCAGAACCTGCCTCCCGAGGCCTCTTGCCCGGCGGGAGGCGAAGCGCTGGAGGGAGGGGGTGGCGGCATGAGGGCCGGCAGCTGCTGACTCCACGGACCGGTGCAACATGCCCCGCGGCCCGGTACTGGTCCGTGGCCCGGTGGTTGGGGACCCCTGCTTTAAATAGTTGTCTTTAATTAAGGAAATATGACATATTGAAGATGTAAAGGGACTGAAAGTAACAGAGAATTGGAGGTTTTGACATGTACAAGCAAGTACAGTGGATCCTCGGTTAGTGAACACAAACCATTCTGGAAAGCTGGTTCCAATCAAAATGTTCACTAGCTGAAATAATTTCCCCCCGTAAGAAATAAAGGAAGTAGAAATAACTGGTTCCCAGCCCCTGTTGACTCACTAATATGTAAGTGTTACAGGTTATATAAGTATGTTTTTGAATGAGAACAGTTATAATACAGTACATAAAGAGTTAAATAAACATTAAAACGTTAAAGAAAGCGTTTAAACATAAGAAAACATTTAACTGAACATAAGAAAACTTACCTTTTTGACTGCAATGTGATGGCATGAGTGGATGGAGGTGTGGGGTGGAAGGGGTGGAATTATTGCTTGGAGGGGGAATCCCCCTCCATGAGAACAACTGGCATTGTGAATTTGGGGTGATTTCCCTACTCTGTCGCTTTGAGATTGGAGCCATGATTGAGGGCTATATTATTAAAATAAAGCACTAGATTCACTAAAAAAGAAGGAAGCAGCACGATAAAGATAACGACCCACCCAACGTAACTGTGTCTCGAGTGCGAATGATGCGGAAAAAGTATGAATGATGGGGAAAAGGAATCCTCAATCTGAGTATTGTATTGGCAGTTCTGTGTTAGCAAAAACTTCAGAAGAGAAGGGTTTAGGGCTAGTGATTTCTGACAGTCTCAAAATGGGTGAACAGTGCAGTCAGGCGGTAGGGAAAGCAAGTAGGATGCTTGGCTGCATAGTTAGATGTATAAAAAGCAGGAAGAGGGAGAATATGATCCCGCTGTATAGAGTTCTGGTGAGACCACATTTGGAATACTGTGTTCAGTTCTGGAGACCTCACCTACAAAAAGATATTGATAAAATTGAACGGGTCCAAAGACGGGCTACAAGAATGGTGGAAGGTCTTAATCATAAAACGTATCAGGAAAGACTTAATGAACTCAATCTGTATAGTCTGGAGGACAGAAGGAAAAGGGGGGACATGATCGAAACATTTAAATATGTTAAAGGGTTAAATAAGGTCCAGGAGGGAAGTGTTTTTAATAGGAAAGTGAACACAAGAACAAGGGGACACAATCTGAAGTTAGTTGGGGGAAAGATCAAAAGCGACATGAGAAAATATTATTTTACTGAAAGAGTAGTAGATCCTTGGAACAAACTTCCAGCAGACGTGGTAGATAAATCCACAGTAACTGAATTTAAACATGCCTGGGATAAACATTTATCCATCCTAAGATAAAATACAGAAAATAGTATAAGGGCAGACTAGATGGACCATGAGGTCTTTTTCTGCCGTCAGACTTCTGTGTTTCTATGCTTGGTTTGAGATGCAAGGATGCGTGGTAGTGACGTCAGCTGTTCACAATCGAACCGGTGCAAATTTTTAGCCAAATTTTTGGTCACTAACTGAATTGTTCACTAATCCAGGCGTTCACTAACCGAGGTTCCACTGTATATGCTGAATTGACAGTCTGGGCGCTGGGTTTATTTTCTGAATAAAAGAGCAAGGAAATGAAGTCATTAAAAAAATAAAAATATACATTTGCCGAGGACCGTAAGAAAAAGAGTATAAAAGATGGGCATGAGTCCCAGGTTATGGACACCGATTGTAGCTGTTCCTTGCTTGGAACTAGCCATCATCTCTGGGCTTCATTGCAATGTGTTGTTGATGTACATTTTATTTTTAATTATGGCTTTTTCTCATGTTCCCAATTGCTTGTGAAATCAACCTCTGAGTCTCAAAGTAAGATTTATTGTTTGTGGTTTGTCTGTGTTCCTTTTGTGCTGGAATATTTTTCTCACACTGGCCACACACAAAAAAAGTTACAAATTGCAGTTGTGTGACAGCGGGACACTGCAACCAGTCATAAATGCAAAATATGATCAAATGACTCTGCTGCGAAGGAGGAAGAATGTGGCAGCGGTAACTTCAAGGATGGGTTTTTAAGGAACCTTTTGGGAGTCTGCCTTAATTCCAGTCATTAAGTGAAGACTACGAGATCTTTTAAAGTAATGCTACAGTAAATCTCTGATCATGAAGTCATGATCTAAGCCAGTGATGGCGAACCTATGGCACATGTGCCACAGGTGGCATGCAAGGCATTGCCCTGTGTAAGCTCAAGCATGCATGCGTGTGCTGGCCTGCTGATTTTCGGCTGTTTTTGCTCTCCCCAGGCTTTGCATGAATAGGGAGGTAATTGAAAATAGGTCGGCAAGTGTTGTATTCCCTCTGTACAAATTGATGGTGAGACCACACTTGGAGTACTGTGTACAGTTCTGGTCACCACACGTCAAGAAGGATATAGTAATGGAATTGGAAAAGGTGCAAAAAAGGGCAACAAGAATGATCAAGGAAATTGAGCACCTGCCTTATGAAACAAGGTTGCAACGCCTTGGTCTCTTCAGCCTTGAAAGACGGCGTTTAAGGGGTGACCAGATCGAAGTGTATAAAATCATGCAGGGGATAGAAAAGGTGGGTTGAGAAAAATCCTTTTCTCTATCACACAATACTAAGACGAGGGGGCACTCTCTAAAGCTCATAGGTAAGAAAGTGAGAACAAATAAAGGGAAAGATTTATTCACCCAGAAGGTCATTGGTTTAGGAATTCACTTCCAGAAGAGGTCGTGACAGCTGTCAGCCTTGATAGATTTAAGGCAGGATTAGACAGATTCATGGATGCCAAGTATATCGGTGGTTATTGAAACAGATGTCCAAGTCCTGCCTCTATGTTGGTTGAGGCAGGCAGGATTCCCTTCAGAACCATTTGTTGGGGGTCAAAGGAAAGGGAGGGTTTTGTCTTCTCTTTCTGCTCAAGATCCCTATGGACAATTGGTGGGCCACTGTGTGACACAGAATGCTGGACTCGATGGGCTTTGGCCCGATTCAGCATGGCTCTTCTGATGTTGTTATGTTCAGAAAAACCTCGTGAAGCCTTGGGGATGGCAAAAAATGGCCCAACGGGGCAACCGGAAGTTTGTTTCTGAACTTCCCGTTGGGCTGTTTTTCGCTCTCTGGGGTCAGCATAAAATGCCCCAATAGGCCTACTGGAAGACTGGAGGCTTCAGTGAGGCCTGAGCGCATGCAGAAAGGGGCAGTGCGGGGGTTGTACATATGCGTGGTGGGCGGAGGGCATTGCATTATGTGTGTGAGCATGTGCGCTCACGCTATCAGCCTCACACGCACTCTTTTGGCACCGAAGCCAAACAGGTTAGCCATCACTGATCTAAGCCAGTGTTTCCCAACCTTGGCAACTTGAAGATATTTGGACTTCAACTCCCAGAATTCCCCAGCCAGCAAATGTGGCTGTGGAATTCTGGGAGTTGAAGTCCAAATATCGTCAAGTTGCCAAGGTTGGGAAACACTGATTTAAGCAATAGTCCCTTGGTCTTCCAGAGACAGCAGCTCAGTGGAATGGAATTTTAAGGCTCTTTTAACTGCCTTCATAACGTAAGATACTCAAGCCTTGTCACAGTAAAAGTGCAAGAGAAAAAAATAATGAGGATAGGTGAGAACTTTGCACTCGCCTGAACACTTATCTCACCACATTTCAAAACATCCTTCACAGTTTCCCCACCATCTTCAGAGAATAACCTTTCAAGAGTAGGCAAGGTATTCTCTCATGGTACTCTTTGAATCATAGTTTACTGAACGTTCCATAATTGCCGGGTTCATATTATAACTAGGAAGCCATTAACCATGGTTTAAAAATCATGACTACGTTCTCACATTCTACTAAGCCAACATTACAGCACACCTTGAGGCTGATGTCTTGTTTAAAGTAGGAGAGCATTTTATATAAAATGATATTAAAATGTCAGTGTGAGTAATGGTGGCAAAACCCTCCAATTGTCAGGTGCTTCCTGAAATTAGACCTTATCTTGAGGTGTATAGGGTTTTTTAAAAAAACTTGTTTCCTGCATCTCAAAGGGTATAAATTGTATAGATTTCAAGCTGTAATGCACTGAACTTGGGGAAAACTAAAAAAACCACAACATAATTGGACTGTCTTTTGAGTAAGCAGACATGTAAATAATAAGCCAGATCAGTTCACACTATCCATAATCATCTGTTTAGATCTGGAATAAGTGCAAGTATCCATGCCATACCTTTATTAATTCCTTAAGAAAGTGACTCCTTTTCCTCTGCTTGTATGACTGCCACCATTGGGGCAAGAGAAAGAGAAAGAAAAAAGTCTGTTTTGAGAAAATTTAATTTAATTAATTTGACTTCATTTGACAAATTTCCCATGGTGTTAGGAGCTAAAGCTTCTAATTTGGCCCCTTGAAACATATTTTTTACAATCTGACCAATCAGGCGCTTACAGTGAGGGTATCCCTCTGTTGGGAGAATTGGCGCTAGACTTATGGTTGGGGGTCACCTCAACATGAGGGACTGTATTTAGGGGTCACGGCATTAGAAATGTTGGTTTGCTTTATTTATTTATTTATTTATTTACTTACTTACTTACTTACTTACTTACTTACTTACTTACTTACTTACTTACTTACTTTTTATGCCACCCTTCTCCTTAGACTCAAGGTGGCTTACAACATGTTAGCAATAGCACTTTTTAACCGAGCCAGCATATTGCCCCCAACAATCTGTGTCCTCATTTTACCCGCCTCGGAAGGATGGAAGGCTGAGTCAACCTTGAGCCGACGATGTGATTTGAACCGCTGACCTATAGATCTACAGTCAGTTTCAGTGGCCTGCAGTACAGCACTCTGCCTGCTGTGCCACCCTGGCTCTTCAAGTTTAGAACCACTGGGGGTGGGAATCTGAATTTTTCTATAAAGGAGAACTGCAAAGTTGTCAAGCTACTCATTTACTTTGAAAGCCCTCTGTGAAATTCCTAAACCAATAGATTTGTAAGCAAGACGAGTGAAGAATTGCTTGTGGGAAACAGAACACCCCCCTCCTCCCCCCAAAAAAAGTTTTCCAGAGCTGTCATATTTCCGGCAAAATGCTACTCTGATGGTAGTTTTAAAAACGTCACAGTTAAACGAGAAATACACTGCTCAAAAAAAGGGGAACACTTAAACAACACAATATAACTCCAAGTAAATCAAACTTCTGTGAAATCAAACTGTCCACTTAGGAAGCAACACTGATTGACAATCAATTTCACCTGCTGTTGTATACATTCAACTTTGTACAGAACCAAGTATTCAATGAGAATATTTCATCCATTCATATCTAGGTTGTGTTATTTCCGTGTTCCCTTTATTTTTTTGAGCAGTATATATTGGTTCACCTCTAGAATGCATCTTTCTTCATAAGTCTGGAAGTGTTCTAAAACTGGCATAAAATTCTTGGATAGAAGTGCCTTTTATCCATATATTAGTCTCTTTTGAGTTAAGTCCAATTTCTGGTGACTTCATTGAACACATTTATGCCGTTTTCCTAGCAACAGCATAGACATTATGGGAAAACAGAGTATTATAGCGATTTTTTAGGCATAATTTCTCTTCTGCAGAGCAAGGATTTCTTAGTACTCACTCATCTAAGTACTAACCGTGGCCAACCCAAACCGTGGCATACAAATCCAATAAATAATAATAATAATAATAATAATAATAATAATAATAATAATAATAATAATAACCCGGCTTAGCTTGCAAGCTCAGCCAACCTCTGCTAAAAGCCCTGGGAGTGAGGGGCAAATGACAAAATGTGCACTGCAACACAAGGATACAAATGGCATGAAATTTACAATGTTGCAACGTCATCAGGTTCTACCTTTGAGAAGGGTTATATTGGATGCACAGTTTCTATGCAGATTCTCCATCAAAACCAATGCAGCCCTAAGTTGAATTAAGAGGGATACAATCAATGATGGGCAGCCAAAATTTTTACTGCCACACTGTGGGTGTGGCTAATTTTGTGGGTGTGGCTTGATCATGTGACTGGGCAGGAGTGTTTGTCAGCCATGTGTCCAGGTGGGAGTGACTTGACAATCATGTGACTCGGGGTGGCTTAAAGGTCATGTGACTGGGCGGGAATGGCTTACCGACCAAGATAAGTTTCCAAATAGGTGCTTGACTCTTTTTCAGTTGATTAAGTCACATTATTTGAATAGCCACAAAAAGGACAAATGATAGTCAGTATTATTTGTTGAGGAGCATGGTAACATTTTAAGGTTTTGTTCTGAACCCACAAGGTTCAGTATGATAACAGATTAGGCAAATAGCTCAGTTTTCTTTAATTGCTATAAAAGTTCAGTTCCAGATGATGATTAAAACGATTAAAATCTTTATGGGTAAAAACATACTATTTAATTACAGTGGTACCTCTACTTATGAACTGAATTTGTTCTGTGACCAGGTTCTTAAGTAGAAAAGTTTGTAAGAAGAAGCAATTTTTCCATAGGAATCAATGTAAAAGCAAATAATGTGTGTGATTGGGAAAACCACAAGGAGGGTAGAGGCTCTGTTTCCTCCCAAAAGATTCCTAGAGAAGCCCCATGGAGGCTTCTCCCCACCTTTTCCAGCCCTGTTTCCTCCCAGGAGATTCCTAGAGAGGCCCCACAGAGGTTTCTCCTTGCCCTTTCCGGCCCTGTTTCCTCCCAGGAGATTCCTAGAGAGGCCCCACGGAGGCTTCTCTCCACCTTTTCTGGCTCTGTTTCCTCCCAGGAGATTCCTAGAGAGGCCCCACGGAGGCTTCTCTCTGCCTTTTCTGGTTACAGTATTGGAGGCTCGGGTTTGTAAGTGGAAAATGATTCTTGAGAAGAGGCAAAGTCAAGAATGCTTCCAGAATTGATGAAGGGTCAATGTTTAAAGATTAAGGATTCCTGAAGGTTCAGATGGGACCTCATGGAGTTTTCATGTTTGGAGTAGTTCTATTTAAATAATTGGAACAGTTAGTTTAACTAACTTTCTGACAATATACTGCCGTAAAGTACGTTTCTCCAATTATTGGCTATTTCTATGGGTCAGGTACAAATGCACAGAAATACACAGCAAACAGTGTATATCATCTGTGCTGGTTGCTGGGAGGCAAATTGCTGGGAGGCAGAGGCAGATTTGTGTTTTTTCTTGTTTTCCTCCCCCAAAACTAAGGTGCATCTTATACTCCAGTGCATCTTATACGCCAAAAAATTTCCCTCCATTGTTTCTTGTCTTGCCTTCTGGTGCTTTGAAAAATAAGTTGACCCTCCTCTTCTTTTTGGCAGTCCCTCAAATACTGCAACACTGTTATCCCATGAATCATGCTGACTGATGTTGGCTGTTGGTTGGAACACTCAAAAGGTGGATATGTCTCTCATCATGTTGACTGCCAGTAGCCTCCAGCTCTTTGGACTTGAGCACCTTAGCCAGCAGATCTAAAGGATCCAGACTGGAAGGTATTTCTCTTGAATCACACGGTTTAGATCAAAAGGACAGAACCCTGCAACTCTGGAATTTTGCTGATGCATCCAATACGTGACGCTCATATTTTACTGCCCTAGAAAATGCCTCTGCCTTTGGCTGGTTTGCGGCAGAGAATAATATATATCCATTTGGGTGTTAGCTGTGAAAAATGCACACTGGTCCAGTGCATTGGCTAAATAGTCTCCCTGAGAAAACACAACACACAAGCCTGACACACCAATGTTCAGAAGGCTTGCATTCCAGATCTGTCTAATATCACTCCCCCCCCCCACTGAGTGAATATAATTGTAAGCAGTTGTTCAATTACTTTTCATGAGATCCTGCCAGATGTTGCTTGCAGGTCTCCTGTGCTCTGAATGGAGCAGGAAGAAAAGTGATATAAAACTGTTGGAGGAGGAGGAGGAGAAAAAAAGGCAAATGACCACGTCCCTCCCTCTCCCTCCTCCCCTCTCCCTCTTTCCCTCTCTCTCCAATTTGCAAACAGTTAAGCTAATGCTGACAGACCGAAATAAAGGTCACTTCACGAGTGCTACAGCTGGTCCTTTTTCAGTTAAGTGGAGAACACTTGCGGGGCTTCATAACATGCTCTCCAGTGCTTTAACTAAACGCTTGGCAGTAATTTTATGTGGTGGTTTGGTTTCATGTGTTTCCCAGAGGTCAGTGGGTCTGGTGAGCTACTTGATAAATGTGTATTGTCCTCAGCACCATCATCATGTTCATCATCATCCCTCCTTCTATTATTATTTATTATTTCAATTTCTAGGCCGCCCTTCTCCAGAGACTCAGGGCAGATTACAATATAAAATAGATACATATGTATAAAACAGTAGAAATTAAAATTTAAAACTGCAACTTTAAAAACTAAGTCCCTAAAACATGCTAAAAATAATTTACCAAACCTAAAAGGCCCATATCATTTAAAAACCATTCACTCACATTCATTTTTTCCTACTTCCACAAAAAATGCCATTGTGAACTCCAAGATTTCAATGATCTACCTCTTTCCATCTCTCTATCTAGTGTAATGTAGTGTAGTGTAGGAAAGGGCGGGACAGTTATTTATTGATTGATTGATTGATTGATTGATTGGATTTGTGTGCCGCCCCTCTCCGTAGACTCGGGGTGGCTAACAATACTGATAAAAAACAGCATGTAACAATCCAATACTAAAACAACTAAAAAACCCTTATTATAAAACCAAACATGCATACAAACATACCATGCATAAATTGTAAAGGCCTAGGGGGAAAGAATATTTCAGTTTCCCCATGCCTGATGGCAAAGGTGGGTTTTAAGAAGCTTATGAAAGGCGAGGAGGGTGGGGGCAATTCTAATCTCTGGGGGGAGTTGGTTCCAGAGGGCCGGGGCCACCACAGAGAAGGCTCTTCCCCTGGGTCCCGCCAAACAACATTGTTTAGTTGACAGGACCTGGAGAAGGCCCACTCTGTGGGACCTAACTGGTCGCTGGGATTTGTGCAGCAGAAGGTGGTCCCTGAGATATTCTGGTCCGATGCCATGAAGGGCTTTATAGGTCATAACCAACACTTTGAATTGTGACCGGAAACTGATCAGCAACCAATGCAGACTGCGGAGTGTTGGTGTAACATGGGCATATTTGGGAAAGCCCATGATTGCTCTCGCAGCTGCATTCTGCACGATCTGAAGTTTCCGAACACTTTTCAAAGGTAGCCCCATGGAGAGAGCATTACACTAGTCGAGCCTCGAGTTGATGAGGGCATGAGTGACTGTGAGCAATGACTCCTGATCCAAATAGGGCCGCAACTGATGCACCAGGCAAACTTATTTATTGGCCAAGTGTGATTGGACACAAAAGATATTTGTCTACAGTGCGTAAGTTCTCAGTATACATACAAGCAACAAGTGATAGATCATAAAATACAATATGTATGTCTGTGCCTGCCTCTCTGTCTGCCTGCTTTCCTGCCTGCCTGCCCATCCATCCATCCATCCATCCATCCATCCATCCATCCATCCATCCATCCATCATCTATCATCAAGAAGCAATGGGTGGAAGCTGAACAAGGAGAGAAGCAATTTAGAACTAAGGAGAAATTTCCTTATGGTTAGAACAATTAATCAGTGGAACAGCTTGTCTCCAGAACTTGTGAATGCTCCAACACTGGAAGTTTTTAAGAAGATGTTGGATGATCATCTGTCTGAAGTAGTGTAGGGTTTCCTGCCTAAGCAGGGGGTTGGACTAGAAGACCTCCAAGGTCCCTTCCAACTCTGTGCTTATTGTTATTGTCTATCATCTATCGCACCTTTATTGTTTTTATAAATAAATCAAGCTGGTGAACACAGAGAATATTCCTTCTTTTTCTTATGGTAATTTTGGCCTGCAGGTCCTTTCAACTCTTGTTCATTCCAAACAGAGCAGAGTTCTCACACCAATACCTACTAAGGTGTTCTGAATAGCATTACAGTATTTTAAAAACAAGGCCGCGAAGCTTGATGGAATTGCTGAGAGTTCACAACCCCACTCTGAGATGTATAAAGAGGAGTTATATCTTTTAAACAGCATCTCATCTCATGTGATCCTTGGGGTGAAAACCAACAGATTAATGCACATAAATAAATAAAATAAGGCAAGCCCCGCTACATTTCTGATGTGTACTATTGTAGAAATAGGCCAAATTTTTGCCTTTTTATTTCCCCCTTATTCTGTGATTTGATGCCATCACCAGGCAGGCAGAAATCTTTGCCTTTTTTTTCCCATTCCCCAGAGAGGAAATAGTTTTGCTATGGCAAAATATTTCGGTTTCATTTAATCTCCACACCACTGTAAGTGGAGTGTGCCAGTGGTTGAAAATTTTAAAATGTGGTTGCTCTATTATGAGTTGAAAGGGAAAAGAAGAGGATATATTTTTAGAAGCCTGGAAGGACATATTGCTCCCTGGAGCAGTCATTTTCAACCTTTTTTGAGCCGCGGCACATTTTTTACATTTACAAAATCCTGGGGAACACCACCAACCAAAATGACACAAAATGACACCCTAAGACACTCTCCTCTCTTTTTCCATCCCTGTCTCCTCCCCCACCCTTGTGTGTGTGTGTGTATACAAACTCTTGAACCATTTCCAAAAACAGGTGAGGGCTGGGTTTTTTTCTCTTATTCTTTGGGTGCTTTTTATCATATGCTTTAAATCAAGAGTCACTTCTCTCTCTCTTTTGTTTCTCCTTCCTCTCATTCTCTGTCTCAATCATTTTCTCATTTCTCTTTTTTCCTCCCCTTTTTGCTTATTGTCTCTCTCTCTCTCCCTTCCTCTCCTTTTCTCTCTCTCTTTTGCTTTCTTTCTCTCTCTTGCCTTCTTTCTCTCTCTCTTGCTTTCTCTTTCTCTCTTTTCTTTCTCTCTTGCATTCTCTCTCTCTCTCTCTTTTCTTTCTCTCTTGCATTCTCTCTCTCTCTCTCTTGCTTTCTTTCTCTCTTTCTTTCTCTATTTCTTTCTCTCTCTCTTTCTCACTCTCACTCTCTCAGCAAAATTTGCGAGACCGGAACCTGAGCTTCCTTCTTCGCGGCACACCTGACCATGTCTCGCGGCACACTGGTTGAAAAACACTGCCCTGGAGGAGCTGAGGGTACAGATTCACTTCCTCCTTGCTACTATAAGAAGTTAGCAGCCACCCCTCTCCAAGAAGAATGAAATATACTAGGAAATATTAAAAGGGCGGAATATTATATTTCCTTAGATGAGAAATGGAGAAACATGTTTTTAGACAGAAAGCAGACACACTCTTAATAGCCCCCACCCTCCTCAATAGCCCACAGCAGATGTCAGCACTTAAAGAGGTAGAGAGGCGGCTAGGTCTGTTCATAAGCAAATGCCCTCACCCAAGAGCCAATGAAGGTAGGATTAGCCATCTACCCATCTAGCAGCAGAATTCACCACATGGCACCTGGGGAGATTACATCACCCAGCAAGATTCAGCCAAACTTGGGACTCAAGACACTAGAATATTACCGCTGCATGGTCCCATGGGAGTCTGACAACCAATCAATACATTTCTTACATAGGAACCGGAAGCTCCAAAGCCAGGGCCTAAGAGAGGTTATAAATCTCTCTCCCACCCATGTGTTTGTGGTTTTTTTGCCCAGGAGTTCAAAGACATGTGGTCCTATCCACCATTAAACCATCTTTCCAAGCAGTCTCCATGTTTCCAGTGTCTTTCTTCCTACTTGGAATTAAACCCAGATAGACAGCTAAATGCTGTTTTCTAAGTCAGAGGTCAGGTCACCAACGTGTAGTTCGTGGACCACTGGTGGTCCCTGAGAAAATTCTGGTGTTCCATGGAGAAATGTTATGTGGAGAGAGAGAGAGAGAGAGAGAGAGAGAGAGAGAGAGAGAGAGAGAGAGAGAGAGAGAGGTACCTCTACGTTCGAATTTAATTCTTTCCGTGACCAGGTTCTTAAGTACAAAAGTTTGTAAGAAGAAGCTATTTTTCCATAGGAATCAATGTAAAAGCAAATAATGTGTGCGATTGGGAAAACCACAAGGAGGGTAGAGGCTCTGTTTCCTCCCAGGAGATTCCTAGAGAAGCCCCATGGAGGCTTCTCCCCGCCTTTCCCATCCCTGTTTCTTCCCAGGAGATTCCTAGCGAGGCCTCCACAGAGGCTTCTCCCTTCATTTTCCGGCCCTGTTTCCTCCCAGGAGATTCCTAGAGAGGCCCCATGGAGGCTTCTCCCTGCCTTTTCTGGTTACAGTTTTGGAGGCTCGGGTTTGTAAGTGGAAAATGATTCTTGAGAAGAGGCAAAAAAAATTTGAACACCTGGTTCTTATCTAGAAAAGTTCTTAAGTAGAGGCGTTCTTAGGTAGAGGTACCACTGTATATGTCAAGAATGCTTCCAGAATTGATGAAGGGTTAATGTTTAAAGATTAAGGATTCCTGAACGTTCAGATGGGACTATATGTTTCCTTTCTTCCGATCAGCACATTGTTCCAAACTGATTGATATTTTTGTTTCGTAATTGGTTTCTAGGTTTGAAACGTCTAATAGTTCTTCTCCTTTCCAAAGAGATGCAGTGTGTATTGCAGACAAAAGGATATGATTTACCCATCATAACAAGCTTTTCATAGTTTGTTTGCTTGTTTCTTTGGAAGAATTCGGGCCGTTTTTTTTTCTTCTTAACCCACGGAATCCGCAAGACAAGATAAAAGATTACAAACAATATGCCACAATTCTGCTAATACTACAACACAAATAAAGAAACAGAGAAAAAGAAACAGACAGCACCCCAAAAGGCTTTATTGTCATGGAAATAAACACTGTGATTAAATGCCTGAGAAAATAGCAAAGGATTTAGCTTAGTTGTAATTCTACCTCTCGCAAGTGGGAATTGTGCTGTTGTGAGATTTTGACTCATCATCTCTTTCAAGGGTGAAATGCTACCAGTTTGCTTGTGCCTGTCAATCGTTGGAGAGCCAGTCATGAAGGGAGTGTGATGCCGCTATCTGGGTTCTTTTACACTCTGTGCATGCCCAGAACAGTTTGCACATGCACAGAGGGCAAAAGAACCCAAATGGCAGCATCTGGGCAGGTTAGTTGGAACCTCACATTCCCTTCGCGACCAGCTCTCCACTGACCCACAGACACAAGCAAACTAGGAGCATTTCATGCCCTCATCACCTCGAGGTTCGATTACTACAACGCTCTCTACATGGGGCTACCTTTGAAAAGTGTTCGGAAACTTCAGATCGTGCAGAATGCGGCCGCGAGAGCCATCATGGGGCTTCCTAGATTCGCCCACATTTCTGCAACACTCCGCGGCCTGCACTGGCTGCCGATCGGTTTCCGGTCACAATTCAAAGTGTTGGTAATGACCTTTAAAGCCCTACATGGCATTGGGCCAGAATACATCTGGAACCGCCTTCTACCGCACGAATCCCAGTGGCCGATAAGGCCCCACAGAGTTGGCCTTCTCCGGGTCCCGTCGACCAAACAATGTCATTTGGTGGGCCCCAGGGGAAGAGCCTTCTCTGTGGCGGCCCCAACCAACTCTGGAACCAACTCCCCCCAGAGATTACAATGGCCCCCACCCTCCTTGTCTTTCGCAAATTACTTAATACCCATCTTTGTCGCCAGGCATGGGGGAGTTAAGTTATCCTTTTCCCCTAGGCTATTACAAGTTATGCATGGTATGTTTGTGTGTATGTTTGGTTTTTTATAATAAGGGTTTTTTAGTTGTTTTTATTAATTGGATTGTTCATGTTGTTTTACCACTGTTGTTAGCCGCCCCGAGTCTGCGGAGAGGGGCGGCATACAAATCCAATAAATAAAATGATAATAATAATAATAATTTCACCCCTGATCTCTTTGGATGTTCAGATCAAGATGTACTTTTAACAGTGGTTCTCAGCCTTTCTAATGCCTCGACCCCTTAATACAGTTTCTCATAGAAACATAGAAGATTGATGGCAGAAAAAGACCTCATGGTCCATCTAGTCTGCCTTTATATTATTTCCTGTATTTTATCTTAGGATAGATATATGTTTATCCCAGGCATGTTTAAATTCAGTTTATTGTGGACTTGCCAACCATGTCTGCTGGAAGTTTGTTCCAAGCATCTACTACTCTTTCAGTAAAATAATATTTTATATTATTGGTGTCACCAGCACTCTATAAGAGACCACATTTGGAATACTGTGTTCAGTTCTGGAGACCTCACCTACAAAAAGATATTGATAAAATTGAACGGGTCCAAAGACGGGCTACAAAAATGGTGGAAGGCCTTAAGCATAAAACTTATCAAGAAAGACTTAATGGACTCAATCTGTATAGTCTGGAGGACAGAAGGAAAAGGGGGGACATGATCGAAACATTTAAATATGTTAAAGGGTTAAATAAGGTTCAGGAGGGAAGTGTTTTTAATAGGAAAGTGAACCCAAGAACAAGGGGACACAATCTGAGGTCAGTTGGGGGAAAGATCAGAAGCAACGTGAGAAAATATTATTTTACTGAAAGAGTAGTAGATGCTTGGGACAAACTTCCAGCAGACGTGGTGGGTAAATCCACAGGAACTGCATTTAAAGATGCCTGGGATAAACATAGATCCATCCTAAGATAAAATACAGGAAATAATGGACTAGATGGACAATGAGGTCTTTTTCTGCCATCAATCTTCTATGTTTCTATGTTTCTATGTCATACCCAAAGGGGTACCGACCCCCAGGTATTAGAGCCACTGCTTTAAGCGCTTAGGAAGCAATTAACTTTTATAGGTTATAGTATGTCTTCTCACCTGAGCAAATAATTATTATCCTGAATTGGATAGAAAACACATGAGAGATGTATTTGACTTACAAACATAATTGGGACCAGAATTTCTGTTGCTAAGTGAGGCAGTTGTTAAGTGAGCCATGTCCACTGTTGTGATCTTTTGTGTCATGCTCATTAACAATAATGGACCTCATTTATACAGCATCCAGTCATAGACTCCAATAACACTGGTCAACACAAAAAAAATCATCAGCAAAAGTAAAATGTCTCTTTTATGGAGGTTGATGTGCTGATCCCAAAAATATGCTTAGTTTTGCTGTATCACATAAAGTGTTTGATATAGAAACATTTTTGTTATTACGTTATTTCTGATATGTAGATTACTGTTTTCTTAATGTCGCCAGTATATTTCTTATACCTTATCATAATGATGCTGCTCTGTGAAAACCATACCTGCTACAGAAAAACTATACACATTTTTGAAATCAGAACAAAAAATTGATTAAAAAAAGTACAAGGTAAACTGTGATGATTACAAAAATATATTGTTTTGTGTAATCCAAAGACTTCAGATAACGAAAAATAGTAATGAAAGTAAGAGGGTCTGGGGGAAAAAACTCAAATTTCTCCCAAATCTTACCATGTAGAATGGCTTGGATCAGCTGCCAATAATAAATTAATAATATGTCATTAATTGAATCAGTGTCTCCTCCTTTTTAAATAATAAAATTGCTTCCTTTGTATCTCTGTCTTTGTGCTCCTGAAGCTACACAGATCTGGGCTGTGTGCATTGCTGGCTCTGTTTTTTTCTTTAAAAATTAGGTTTTCTGAGACAGGCCTTTCTTGATTCCTCTTGTGTGTTGACCTCACAGACGGGCAATTATCCCCAGATAAATTAGGAGTTTGATCTTCGTTTCCAGCGGAACAATACATTTAAGTCGGATCAACCTTATTAAAAAGTAGTACAAGTTGCTTGAGTTCCAGAAAAAGTCTCTGATGTAATTAATAAAAACGGAGCTTGGAAGTTATCGGTAGAAATCTGGAAGAATTTACTTTGGCTCCTTGGAATAGATTTTTTTTAAAAAAATAAAGATGGGTCAGTTTGGTTTGGGATTGTTTTATTCCCCTTGTGTTTGTTTATAACACAGGTGTCAAACTGTTGATACTAGGCCACACTTGGAATACTGCATTCAGTTTTGGTCGCCACGATGCAAAAAGGATGTTGAGACTCTAGAAAGAGTGCAGAGAAGAGCGACAAAGATGATTAGGAGACTGGAGACTAAAGCATATGAAGAACGGTTGCAGGAACTGGGCATGAAAAGAAGGACCAAGGGAGACATGATAGCAGTGTTCCAATATCTCAGGGGTTGCCACAAAGAAGAAGGAGTCAACCTATTCTCCAAAGCACCTGAGGGTAGAACAAGAAGCAACGGGTGGAAACTAAACAAGGAGAGAAGCAACTTAGAACTAAGGAGAAATTTCCTGATAGTTCGAAACAATTAATCCACTTGCCTCCCTTTTCTTCCCACTTAGGACTGTATGACTGTAACTTGTTGCTTGTAAGATTTTTATTAATTTTGATTGTTTCTTCATTGCTTATATTATTTGACCCCTATGACAATCATTAAGTGTTGTACCTCATGATTCTTGACAAATCTATATTTTCTTTTATGCGCACTGAGAGCATGTGCACTAAAGACAAATTCCTTGTGTGTTCAATCACACTTGGCCAATAAAGAATTCTCTTCTCTTCTCTTCTCTTCTCTTCTCTTCTCTTCTCTTCTCTTCTCTTCTCTTCTATTCTATTCTATTCTATTCTATTCTATTCTATTCTATCCAACTCCCGAGGGACTCCGTTAGTCAGAGCACTGGACCAGGGGCGGATTCCGCTTACCGCCACTACTGGTGCACTTCCCATGGAGCTCTATGACTCCAGTGCGCATGTGTGTGTCCCTGAGCAAGATTTTGCTTCTGCGCATTCTCAGGGAGCAAAATCTCAGATGCGCCGAATAATTAAAAAAAAAACACTGAAAATTGCCAAAATTTTACACGTCCTCTCGTAAAATTTTACTTCCTGCACATGTGCAGAAGGAAAATCTCACTAAGGCTTGCGTGCCTATCTGCCGGTCCCCTGGAGCTGGAGGTGCAGCTCCCTTTTCGCTACCGGAACGCCATCCCTCCCCCCCGTCCAGGTAGGAACCCAATACTAACTGCGCTGGACCCAGCTGTTCTTCTTCCTCACCAACCAGCTCCAGACCTGGGGGCTGTTGGCTCTCCATCTGAGGGCTGCCTTTGTCTCTGTCCCTATCCCTCCTTCCCTCTCTTCCTCTCTCTCTCTCCCCCTCCTTCCCTCCCTCTCTCTCCATTCCCTCCTTCCCTCTCAAATCTCTCAGGTTGCTTTGATGCTGGCCCTGACTCTCATACCTCCTCAGCTGATTCGGCTGCTGAAGGGACCAGTGGCCAACAGGCCACAACAATATAGTAAGATGGGCAGCCAATACATTTTATAAATGAATGAATGAATAAATGAATGAATGAATTAATGAATTAATGAATTAATTAATGACCAAATAAATAAATAAATAGCCAGCCAATAAACAAATATATGTAAAACTGTAAGTTCCCATCATTTGTCGCTTGCTCCTGCTCATTTTCGAAAGCATGCGGTAAGACAGGCAGCCAATACATTTTATAAACAAACAAATGGGAAAATGCAAGTAGATAAATAGGTACCACTCTGATGGGAAAACTAGCAGTGTTCAATGCAGAAGCAGGAGATAGTGCTGGATCTGCCTGGATGCATGGCAAGGTTGGCATAAATAAGCCCAGATTACCCAACAAACCCTGAACGCTGCTAGCCAGCTCGTGCAAAGCTAGTTTGCCCCCCCCCTTCCCTGTGGTGTACTGTGGATGGAGTGCATGCCTGAACAAAATGAACTATCAATCGTAACCGCCAGAACTACTCCGTGATTAGACTTTTAAAATAATAATAAAAAACATTTTTGAATTTTTGTTATTCACATTTCATTCTATCCCTCCTTTTGCATATCATTTCTTTAATTAACACTGGGGAACAGTTTGTAAGACAATTTCTGTTGAGTTTGATTTTTGAGCTTTTTTATAGTTAATTAGGCATGCTGGTTTCAAAACTTAGTTTTCTTCTACCACGTCAATTTTTTTTCCTCTACAGCTTATATATATATAATATAGTTAATTAGGCAACATAAGCATCAAGTTGCATTTTTTACATAGCCATCTTGCTAACTTCCCGGAAAATCTTGATGCGGTTTGTGATAGAAACATAGAAACATAGAAGTCTGACGGCAGAAAAAGACCTCATGGTCCATCTAGTCTGCCCTTATACTATTTTCTGTATTTTATCTTAGGATGCATATATGTTTATCCCAGGCATGTTTAAATTCAGTTACTATGGATTTATCTACCACGTCTGCTGGAAGTTTGTTCCAAGAATCTACTACTCTTTCAGTAAAATAATATTTTCTCATGTTGCTTTTGATCTTTCCCCCAACTAACTTCAGATTGTGTCCCCTTGTCCTTGTGTTCACTTTCCTATTAAAAACACTTCCCTCCTGGACCTTATTTAACCCTTTAATATATTTCAATGTTTCGATCATGTCCCCCCTTTTACTTCTGTCCTCCAGACTGTACAGATTGAGTTCATTAAGTCTTTCCTGATATGTTTTATGCTTAAGACCTTCCAACATTCTTGTAGCCTGTCTTTGGACCCGTTCAATTTTGTCAATATCTTTTTGTAGGTGAGGTCTCCAGAACTGAACACAGTACTCCAAATGTGGTCTCACCAGCACTCTATATAGCGGGATCACAATCTCCCTCTTCCTGCTTGTTATACCTCTAGCTATGCAGCCAAGCATCCTACTTGCTTTCCCTACCTTGCTTTCCTGATGAGCAGGGTGAGTGATTCCACCAAGATTTCAAGGTCATGGAGGCACTTTATCAAGGTAGATGGGATGTACATAAAATCACTGACTATTGTTGAAGCATCAAGCAAGAATGTCCACAGATTAAACACTCCAGAAAAAGCTATAAGCGAATTTTTTTTACCTTAATATGTATAATTACATTCCAATTAAAAAAAAACACCAGCTATTTGTAGGAACACAATATAACTTGCAAAAACTATTATAGTCTTTGTATGAATAAAATTATTTTTTGTAAACAGGATATTTGGTAAGTTTCTACTTTACTTTCCTTTATATGCACAATTTGTGTACCTCCTGTAGCTTAAAAAGTTGGTGTGATTGACAAAAACTGTGGTTATTGTTTGGATCCAGAGGCCAAAGGTTAGTTGAAAACAAGTCACAGATTTAAGAGAACGAAATTGCTGTTCCCCAGTGTAACGATTCTGTTCCACCATTTCTTTAATATTAGTCACTCAATAACTGGCCAAAAGTCAAGGACTATGAGGACTGTAGTTGAACTCACCTTCTTTAAAAACATCTGAAAAGTTTAAACTTGCTTGAGTTGCAGCCCTATTTGGACCGGGAGTCACTGCTCACAGTCACTCATGCCCTCATCACCTCGAGGCTCGACTACTGTAATGCTCTCTACATGGGGCTACCTTTGAAAAATGTTCGGAAACTTCAGATCGTGCAGAATGCAGCTGTGAGAGCTATCATGGGCTTCCCCAAATACGCCCATGTCACACCAACACTCCGCAGTTTGCATTGGTTGCCGATCAGTTACCGGTCACAATTCAAAGTGTTAGTTATGACCTATAAAGCCCTTCATGGCACCGGACCAGAATATCTCCGGGACCGCCTTCTGCCGCACGAATCCCAGCGACCAGTTAGGTCCCACAGAGTTGGCCTTCTCCGGGTCCCGTCAACTAAACAATGTCATTTGGTGGGACCTAGGGGAAGAGCCTTCTCTGTGGCAGCCCCGACCCTTTGGAACCAACTCCCCCCAGATATCAGAGTTGCCCCCACCCTCCTTGCCTTTCGTAAGCTCCTTAAAACCCACCTCTGTCGTCAGGCATGGGGGAATTGACACTTTCCCTCCCCCTAGGCTTATAAAAGTTATGCATGGTATGCATGTATGTATGATTGGTTTCTAAATTGGTTTTTAAAAAAAAATTAACTTAAATATTAGATTTGTTTACATTGTATTATTATTGCTGTGAGCCGCCCCGAGTCTGCGGACAGGGGCGGCATACAAATCTGGTAAGTAAGTAAGTAAGTAAGTAAGTAAGTAAGTAAGTAAGTAAGTAAGTAAGTAAGTAAATAAAAAGCAAAGATGAAGGTGTAAAGAACTTCTTTCTCAAAAGAGGGTTGTGAGAGATAAAAGTGGGAAGGATCTGAAACAGTTGTCAGCCGCTCCACTCAGTCTGTGTGTGTCTGCCAACTTCCCAAGATTTTTTTTGCTTCACATTTCAGCATTGTGGAAACTCTTGCTTTTCCAGGCTTCTTTGGAGGGATGCTGGAGCCTGCAACTCTGGCGGCTTTGAGTGATGATTTGCACCATTTTTTGAGGCTGCTGCAGGAATCTGTCAGGCAGAAGGGTGGCATTAGTCATGGAGCGTTGCCATTCCAAGCGCAGCTAGAGGAATTTAAACACTGTTTTCTATGGCAAAAGGAAGATTCAAAGCAACCCACAATCCTGGGCTGCTGAGAAGCTTAAGGGGAAACAATGGGTCCAAATTACTTGCCAGATCTCTTTTGACTGCCTCCCCCTGCCCCACATCCCCCCAGTCTTCTAGTAGGCAATGTAAGCATTTCAGACAGACAGGACCAATCCATCAACAGCAATATAATTAAAGCAAAAGCAAATTGGCACTTCTAGATTAAAGACAAGCTGCAAATGAAAACACCTGTACGTCCCTCTTTATGTCACGGTTGTTAGGGCTGGATGCCAGATTTGTCAATGAAAAGGTAATGTTTCTCTTGTCCTCCTTGAATATAGGAAGTGCAGAATTTATGAACTGGGCATTTTGTCCAGGCTTTTGATAGCGACACGCTCATTTTAATGTTGTGTTTCAGAGCCAGTTTGGTCTAGTGCGGGGATGGCCGACCTTTCGGATATGTGCCACAGGTGGCATCGGAGGGCATGTGAGGCGTTGCCCTATTTCAGCTCAGCAAATTCCTTGCCCTATGTTAAAATTAGACAATGTTAACTGGCGGGACCTAGGGGAAGAGCCTTCTCGGTGGGAGCCCCGGACCGCTGGAATAGAATAGAATTTTATTGGCCAAATGTGATTGGACACAAAAGGAATTTGTCTTGGTGCAGATGCTCTCAGCGTACATAAAAGAAAAAGAGACATTTGTCAAGAATCATGTGGTACAACACTTAATGATTGTCATAGGGGTCAAATAAGCAATGAAAAAACAATCAATATTCATAAAAATCTTAAGGTCTTAAGCATAAAATGTATCAGGAAAGACTTAATGGACTCATTCTGTATAGTCTGGAGGACAGAAGGAAAAGGGGGGGACATGATCGAAACATTAAAATATGTCAAAGGGTTAAATAAGGTCCAGGAGGGAAGTGTTTTTAATAGGAAAGTGAACACAAGAACAAGGGGACCCAATCTGAAGTTAGTTGGGGGAAAGATCAAAAGCAACGTGAGAAAATATTATTTTACTGAAAGAGTAGTAGATCCTTGGAACAAACTTCCAGCAGACGTGGTTGGTAAATCCACAGTAACTGAATTTAAGCATGCCTGGGATTAATATATATCCATCCTAAGATAAAATACAGAAAATAGTATAAGGGCAGACTAGATGGACCATGAGGTCTTTTTCTGCCGTCAGTCTTCTATGTTTCTATGTTTCTAACCAGGAGTGTCAAACTCAATTTAATTAAGACGGCATCAAGGTTATGTTTGATCTTTTTTTGGGGGGGGGCATCACTCATGTTGGGGTGTCTGTGGTGGCCCAAGTGCTCTGCCAGCAAAGACGGGCTCCCAAGCTTTGTTTTCAGCTGCCATGGCAGCCCTATAAAAGTAAAAACTGAGCACCCGAGCTCCATTTTTCATTGGCACAACCATCGCGGACTGGTCCTTTGATGTTTCTATGCTGACCCCATGGGCCAGATCTAAGTACCCCACAGTCTGGATCAGGAGTTTGACACTCCTGATCTAAACTATAGCAATAGCAAAAGCAACAGCATTTAGCATCATATACTGCTTCATAATGCTTTTACAGCCCTCTCTAAGCGGTTTTACAGAATTAGCATATTATTTTTATTTTTTATTTATTTTATTCATTTGTCCAATACACAATACCTATAGAAGAGAATAGACATGAAGTAATATATATATAAAGATAATATGTAAAAATAGAGGAGAAGGTATATGAAAGGAAGAAAATATATATGATATATGAGATAAAGGAAAGACAATTGGACAGGGGACAAAAGGCACAATAGTGCACTTATGTACGCCCCTTACTGACCTCTGAGGAACCTGGGGAGGTCAATCGTGGATAGTCTAAGGGAGAAATGTTGGGGGTTAGGGGTTTGCCCCACAACAATCTGGATCCTGAAGTTAGTTGGGGGAAAGATCAAAAGCATGAGGTCTTTTTCTGCCGTCAGACTTCTATATTTCTATGTTTCTATGTTTCTATGTATCCTAATTTTACCCACCTCGAAAGGATGGAAGGCTGAGTCCACCTTGAGCCGGTGGTGAGATTTGAACTGCTGAACTACAGCTAGCAGTTAGCTGAAGTAGCCTGCAGTAGCCTGCAGTACTGCACTCTAACCCAGTGTTTTTCAACCAGTGTGCCGTGGCACACTAGTGTGCCGTGAGACATGGTCAGGTGTGTCGCGAAGCTCAGAGAGAGAAAGAAAGCAAGAGAGAGAGAAAAAAAGAGAAAGAAAGCAAGAGAGAGAGAGAAAGAAAGAAAGAGAAAGAGCGAGTGAGCGAGAAAGAGAACAAGAGAGAGAGAAAGCAAGAGAGAGAGAAAGAGAACAAGAGAAAGAAAGCAAGAGAGAGAGCAAGAGAGAGAAAGAAAGAGAGGGAGGGAAGGAAGGAGAGAGAGAGAAAGACATAGAGGGAGGTAAGGAGGGAGAGAGAGCAAAAAAGAGAAGAAGGAAGGAAGAGAAACAAAGAGGGATAGAGAGAGAGAAAGAAAGAGGAAGGAAGGGAGAGAGAATTTTTTTGTCCAAACTTTTTTTAGCCCCCCCCATCCCGCTCAATGTGCCCCAGGGTTTCGTAAATGTAAAAAACGTGCCGCGGCTCAAAAAAGGTTGAAAATCACTGCTCTAACCAATGCGCCACCCCAGCTCTTGGGACCCCAAGTTCCAATAAACTCATTACACCCCTTTTAAATTTTGATTTCTCTTTTAATTTTATCCCTGTAATGGGGGCATCTTTTAAAATCGACGCGAGGCTTGTGGAGGGGGGGGAAGAGGTATGTGAAAATTTTGCCACAAAAATCTTTGGCTCCATCTATCCCCAGGCAGTTGTCAAACCCTATTTTATATATGAAGTTCTGTGGTTTTATTTGGGTCTTATTAAGAATTGTCTCTGATAAATACTTGGCAAAGAGACCACCAGGAAATGCCAGGGTTGTAGGCTACAGTGGGAAGCTGGGAAACATCCCGGAGAGAAAGACATGCCAAACTATTTCGGTATTGCAGAAAAATAAAAACCTGACATGGATCAGCCTACAGCGTTAGCCAAGTCAAGCTCAGCTCAAGAAATTGTTTTCTCTTAATCGGCTGCAGAATTATGTCATGGAGCCTGTATTGAAAATTAATTAAGGAAGGAAAAATAAATGTTGACCTCTTCCTAATGCTCTGAGATACAGTTTTGCAGAATCGAGGATTATCATAGGTTATCCTTTGGCAATCACCGTGCAGAACATTTGCCTTAGGCGGGGATGGGGTGAATGATTGATGACAGTAGAATCAACAATGAATCAATATCTGTAAATGGTGAACTGTCAATATCCGAGACTTAACATTTCAGATGTTAATGTGAATGACAATAGATCCATAAACCGTAATTGACTTTGGCTTCAGTGCGTGGTGAAACAAATGGGATTCTTTGAGCTCTTACAAGCTCTTGAGGCAAGACCAGGGAATCAACTGGTATTACAACAGCGATTCCTCATTGGCCCTAGGCTGGCCCAAGGAGAGCAATAAAATAACCTACAAATATGGGATTTGGAAAAAATTCTTGACAGAGAGTAACAATGAAGGAGCTTGCAAGCGGGGAAGAGCTGGGAACATCGTTAGCACCTGGTTAGGGCTAGAAAGAAACATCTGGAGCAAGTTAGAACTATGAAAAAAACCCTGCAAAGACTTAGGGCTTGGGAAACATTCTTCGCAAAGAATATTTTATTTATTTATTGTTAGAGTTGAAAGGGACCATGACGGCCGTTGAGTTCAACCCGAACCCTATAGTACACCAGTCAAGTGGCAGTTCAATCTTCTCTTAAAATGTCCAGAGTGTTGGAGTTCACAACGTCCGCTGGTAGGTTGTTCCATTGGTTGATCGCTCTGACCATCTGGAAGTTCCTCATTATCTCCATGTTGAATCTCTCCTTGGTCAGCTTCCAGCCGTTGTTCCTCGTCCGGCCCTCTGGTTCCCTGTAGAATAAAGTGATCCCCTCCTCTCTGTAACATCCCCTCGTATACTTGTAGACTGCTATCATGTCCGCTCTGGCCCTCCTTTTCTCTAGGCCAGTGTTTCCCAACCTTTTTTGAGCCGCGGCACATTATTCATATTTTCAAAATCCTGGGGAACATTGAAAGGGTGGGTGGGGGGTGGGGGGTGGGCTAAAGAAAAGTTTGGACAAAAAAACCCTCTCTCTTCCTCCCTTTCGCTCTATTTCTCCCTCTTTCTCTCTTTTCCTTCCTTCCCTTCTTTCTCTCTCTCCATCCCTCTTTCTTTCTTCCTCTCTTTTTTGCTCTTTCTCTCCCTCCTTCCCTTCCTCTGTCTTTCTCTCTCTCTTGCTATCTCTTTCTTGCTTTTTTCTCTCTTTCTTGCTCTCTCTCTCTCTTTCACTGTCTCTTGCTATATGTCTCTTTCTTTGCCTCTCTTGCTATCTCTCTGTCTCTCTTGCTATGTCTCTCTTTCTTTCTTTCTCTCTCTCTGCCTCTCTTGCTATGTCTCTCTTTCTCTCTTGCTATGTCTCTCTTTCTTTCTCTTTCTCTCTCTGCCTCTCTTGCTATGTCTCTCTTTCTCTCTTGCTATGTCTCTCTTTCTTTCTCTTTCTCTCTCTGCCTCTCTTGCTATGTCTCTTTCTTTCTCTTTCTCTCTCTGCCTCTCTTGCTATGTCTCTCTTTCTCTCTTGCTATGTCTCTCTTTCTTTCTCTCTCTCTCTGCCTCTCTTGCTATGTCTCTCTTTCTTTCTCTCTCTCTCTGCCTCTCTTGCTATGTCTCTCTTTATCTGCCTCTCTTGCTGCCTCTCTTTCTCTCTCTGTCTCTTTCTCTGCCTCTCTTGCTGTCTCTCTCTCTGCCTCTCTTATATGTCTCTCTTTCTTTCTCTCTCTCTCTCTCAGCTGACTGCAAGCGGGAGCCCTGACGGCAGCTGGACGTGCTGTTGGACGCCGTATATGCCAAGCCCGCAGCGCCAGCAGTACGGCGTCCAGCAGCACGTCCAATCGCCACCGTCAGGGCTCCCACTTGCAGTCAGCTGAGAGAGAGAGAGAGAGAGAGAGCTCCCGCCGCCTGGAGCTCCCTCTCGCCGCCGCCATCTCCCCGCGACTGCCTGCGGCCGCTGCAGCCACCCCCCCAGTCCCCCCGCCAGTGCCCTCCCGCCGGGCCCCAAAGGACACTTGCTGCCGACGCCAGGGCCCGGCGGGAGGGCACTGGCGGGGGGACCGGGGGGGGGGGGTGCGGCTGCAGCTGGGAAAGGCGCAGGGAGGGAAGCTGCCTGCCCGCCTGCCTTGGAGAGCCGCGCTTGCAGCCGCAAACCAAAAGGGCAACCCCCGCGCGCTCCCCAGCCCCGGCCCGCCTCTGCGCCCCCGCCCGGCCCGCGCTCTCTCCTGTCCTCTCCTGCCCGATGTCGTGGTTTCCGGCGCTCTCCTGCTGGGCCCCAAAGAAGGAAGGCGGGGAAAAGGCGCGAGGAACGAAGCTCTCCTTCTTCTTCCTGCCTTCCTTCTTTGGGGCTCAGCAGGAGAGCGCCGGAAACCGCGGCATCGGGCAGGAGCCGGGGGACAGCTGTGAGCGGGCGCTCCAGGTCGGCACCGGCAGCGCCCCGCCCAGCTGGAGCTTCCGTAGCTCTGCGGCACACCTGGCAGTGTCTCGCGGCACACTACTGTGCCGCGGCACACCGGTTGGGAAACGCTGCTCTAGGCTATCCATGCCCAGTTCCCTCAGTCTCTCTTCGTAAGTCTTGGTTTCCAATCTCTTAATCATCTTGGTTGCTCTTTTTTGCACCTTCTCCAGAGTTTCAATGTCTCTAACAGTGAAATAACCTGCAAGGAGAGAGCTGGGAAGATTGTGAGCACCTAGTTAGAGCTGGGGAAAAAAGCTTTGAAAAAAGCTACATTCAGAGTATAAAACACACCTGTATTTTTTCAGCCTCTTTTAGGGAGGGAAAAGGTTATACTGTATATCTAAAATCAGACCAGGGTTTTGTTTTCTCTCTCTTTCCCAGTAAGAAAGAAAAATATCTCGCTCCTTCCAAATAAATATTGTTTCATTTGCATCTTATTTCAATGCACGGGAGTCTCAACGGGGCAAGAAGAGATGCCCCCCCCCACCCCCCCGCCTGGCACACATCATGAAATGATTGTGCAAATAACACAAGGGATCTAATTGGCTGCAAATGACATAAGGCCCATCATTTGTGCAACGGTAATCAAGCCGCAAGGGAGGCTTGTAGTGATGGCTAGCCCCATCTTTATGCTGCTGCCTCGCGATTGTTGTCACTGTTTCCTGCCCTGCAAAAGCTGGTGGTATGTTAACATGAAATGCAAATGTGGACTTTTTTTTTCCCTTTTGCTTTTGCTAAGCGGGAATTGCCTTCTGGAAAGAGCGCGAGTGGAGAGAAAGAAGGATGATCATTCCTACCAGCACAGAGCAGAATGTGGCAGCCACGAGGGGGTTTTCATTCTGTGATTAATGGCATCAATGCATTTCAACTTCATCAAAAGGGTTTCAGTTTATGAGATTCTAAAGAACCCTGATTGTCATAATAAGCTATCAAAGGCTGCTGCATCTATCAAGCGGCTGAGGAGGAAGGGGAGTTAATTACTCAACAGTGGTTATTCTCATATAACTAATTATTGGATCGTTAAATGTTTATTACTACTTCTTTTTTTCTTTTTTTAATGCTGCCATCCTTGATGATTCTGGCAATACCCCCTTGCAACATTAATCCGATAAAGGGGAGATAAGCCGTTCAAAAATGCACAAGCTCGCGGAAGCCTAAGATAATGGCTATGTTCACACAACACGCTTGACCTGGTTACCTGAATTAACCCTGTTTTCTGTGTTTTCCCCCAGTCCGTTGAACTAGAAGCTAAACGGAAGGGCTGGGCTGCAAGGCAAAGCTTAAACCATCACAATCTTAGCTGAGGTTAATTGAACACTGATCTGGGTTAGCGTGTAGAGGAAATGCAATTGCATGGGCTTTGTCTGGTTTCATTGTCTGAGCGCCGCTAGTATCTTGATCTTGTTGTAAAGCAGGGGAAATAGACAATGCTTGGCCCTCCAAATGTTGTTGAACAGCTACTCTTATTATCCTTGCCAGAGTCAAAAATGATTTAGAACGAGGGGAAGAACAATCCAATACTGTAGCCAGATATTAGGGATAATGGGAGTTGAGGCTTTCAAATCTCGTACTGCTTGTGAAGATGGGAGAAGAAAGAAGGGAAGAAGGGAGGGAGGGAGGAAGAGAAGAAAAGAAGGAAGGAAGGAAGGCAGGAGAAAATAAAAGGAAGGAAAGAAGAGAAGGAAGGAACAGAGCAAGGAAGGAAGGAAGAAAAAGAAAGAAAGAGAAAGAGAAAGAAAGAAAGAGAAAGAAAGAAAGAAAGAAAGAAAGAAAGAAAGAATCCATGACATGGGAAGTTATGATGTGGAATGAAAATAGGGAGGGAGGAAGGAAGGAAGGAAAAAATAAAAGGAAGGAAAGAAGAGAAGGGGAAGGAAGGAGTTTATGCGCACACAAAATGCTTAATCTCGGTTTTTAATCTGTCTGTTTTCTGGATTTGAGCCAGGAACCAAGCAAGTGGCTTTGCCACAAAATAATACCCCTAACAAAGAGTGAATCTAATCCTGTTGTGTGAATGCAACGTTTATTTTTGAAGCTGAAAATCTCCAATGTAAATCTCTACATGTTCCAATATCTTATGTATAATCCTTTCATCACCGCTTGGTGTGTTTTCAACCTTCCAGTGTTGAGCATATACAATTCTTGCTGCAGTTACTATTTGTAAAATGATGTAGTGGAGTTGCTTCTTTATCTTTTTGTTTATTATTCCTAATAATAATAGTTCAGGTTTAAGTTCCCATGTGTTCCCCTATTAACTCTTGTAGCCATCTCCTTATCTGTTCCCAATATTTCTTCACCTTGGGACAATGCCACTACATTAGCATCAAATCTTCTGCTTGTGCTGACTGAGCCTGCTGGACAAAGCACCGTGTCAAGGCCAATGAAAGCTGATCCGTGCATTCCCAGTGGGTGAGAATCTGACTATCTCTCAAGGGTGTATTTGAATGATTAAAGGTCTGGTTCAGACCTTTCCCTCATTTGTCATTACAGCATCACCAACTCCCAATTTTACCCTCTGGCCCCAGGATGGTGGTCTTGCCTTGCTTCCCAGACCATGATGGATGCAGCTAATTCTGATCTTTCCCAGAAACCACAAAATAGAATGAGGGAAATTGAGACACTCTATGGTAAGGAACAGAAAGTTTGTCTGTCCTGAACGCAACTAAATATACAGTGGTACCTCAAGATACGAACCCCTTGTCTTACGAACAACTCGTGATACGAACCCGGGGTTCAGAAAAAAATTGCTTCTTCTTACGAACTTTTTTCGAGTTACGAACCGGCGTTCGGGAGGCTGCTGGGAAGCCGCACGGCTGTTTTAAAAGGTGACAGCCGGGCGGTGGGGCTTCCCAGCAGCCTCCCGAACGCCGGTTCGTAACTCGAAAAAAGTTTGTAAGAAGAGGCAAAATTTTTCTGAACCCCGGGTTCAGTTCAGGAGGTTGCTAGGAAGCCCCCCAGCCCGGCTGTGACCTTTTAAAACAGCCGCATGGCTTCCCAGCTGTCTCCCAACGCTGAATGCGGAAGTTCGGGTTTGGCGTTCGGCTTCGGGAAGCTGCTGGGAAGCCGTGCGGCTGTTTTAAAAGGTCACAGCCGGGCTGGGGGGCTTCCCAGCAACCTTCCGAACCCCGAACTTTTGCCGAACTTCCGGGTTCGGGGTTCAGGGGGGTGCTGGGAAGCCCCCCAGCCCGGCTGTGACCTTTTAAAACAGCCGTGCGGCTTCCCAGCTGTCTCTGAACGCTGAACACTGAAGTTCGGGTTTGGCGTTCGGCTTCGGGAGACAGCTGGGAAGCCGCGCGGCTGTTTTAACCCTGAACTTTTGCCGAACCTCTGGGTTCGGGGTTCGGGGGGGTGCTGGGAAGCCCCCCAGCCCGGCTGTGACCTTTTAAAACAGCCGCACGGCTTCCCAGCTGTCTCCGAATGCCGAACACGGAAGTTCGGGTTTGGCGTTTGGCTTCGGGAGACAGCTGGGAAGCCGCGTGGCTGTTTTAAAAGGTCACAGCCGGGCTGGGGGGCTTCCCAGCAACCTCCCGAACCCCGAACTTTTGCTGAACTTCCTGGTTCGGGGTTCAGGAGGTTGCTGGGAAGCCCCCCAGCCCGGCTGTCACCTTTTAAAACAGCTGCGCGGCTTCCCAGCAGCCTCCGAATGCCGAACGCCAAACCCGAACTTCCGCGTTCAGCATTCGGAGGCTGCTGGGAAGCCGCGCGGCTGTTTTAAAAGGTGACAGCTGGGCTGGGGGGCTTCCCAGCAGCCTCCTGAACCCCGAACCCAGAAGTTCGGCAAAAGTTCGGCATTCGGAGGCTGCTGGGACGACTCGCCGCCCGGCTGTCACCTTTTAAAACAGCCTGGGGGCTTCTTGGCGGCCTCCCGAACGCCGAACCCGGAAGTTTGGGTTTGGCGTTCGGCGTTTGGGAGGTCGCTGAGAAGCCCCCAGGCTGTTTTAAAAGGTGACAGCCGGGCGGCAGCGGTTTTTTTTGCGGGGGTTTTTTTTGGTTGCACGGATTAATTGACTTTACATTGTTTCCTATGGGAAACAATGTTTCGTCTTACGAACCTTTCGTCTTACGAACCTCCCCCTGGAACCAATTAGGTTCGTAAGACGAGGTATGACTGTATGAAGTGATGAGGCCCATAGAGGAATCATTGAGTCTGTCATCTGCACCTCTATAACTGTCTGGTTTGGTTCTGCAACCCAACAAGACGGACAGAGACTTCAGAGAATAATCGGAACTGCAGAAAAAACAATTGCTGCCAACCTGCCTTCCATTTAGGACCTGTATACTGCATGAGTCAAAAAGAGGGTTGTGAAAATATTTACTGACCCCTCGCATCCTTGACCTAAACTGTTTCAACTCCTACCCTCAAAAGGTTGCTACAGAGCACTGCACACTAAGATAACTAGATACAGGGACAGTTTGTTCCCGAACGCCATCACTCAGCTAAACAAATAATTCCCTCAACATGGTCAAACTATTTACTAAGTCTGCACTACTATTGCTGCTAGATTTTTCTCATCATTCCCATCACCCATTTCCTCCCACTTATGACTGTAGACCTCACCTATGAAAAGATATTGATAAAATTGAACAGGTCCAAAGACGGGCTACAAGAATGGTGGAAGGTCTTAAGCATAAAACATATCAGGAAAGACTTAATTTTCCATCCGTTATTCCTTGTCTGGCCTTCGGGTATCTGTTGGAGGCAACGTTGCTCTTTGCACGCAATGTCGAGGTAAATTGAGTTCAGCAGCTGCACCAATGGCAAAAATCATTTTGGAGAAACAGCAGGCATGATCCAACCCTCTCTGAATGGACATCGAAGCAAACACCAGACTCAAAGAGAAAATACCTTTCGTTGGGGCAAAATGTTACTATTTCAGAATTCACCGTCATTTCCTTGCGCTGCTCTGTTGCCATTTTCCTGCAGTGTCTATTAATGAGGGGTTTGTAGTGGCCAAACATTCAATTTTCGGCCGAGGCCCCTTGGAGATGGCTGCAGTCGTTTTAATGGTTGCTAATGGCCTTTTCTTGTAATGTTAGGTCAGACGGTTCTAAGTAAACATTTACACATTCTGGTTGAAAGGAGGAGGAGGAAAATAATTCAAGACTCGCCTCCTTGGGTTGCTGTTTTGTCTGCCAATGCTGGATGTGGTTGAAAAGGGTGTCCGGAATAAACCCAACAGTGCACCGAAGATAGTATTGCTTGCTCTATCTGAAGGTTAATACGACAAAGCATCTGTCATTAGTATAACATGTGGTCAGCCTGCTGTTTAACAGGTTCTGAACTGGGGGATAATGAGCAAGTTTTATCTCTAATTCTATTACAATGGATAATTGAGTGGCATAATAGATAGCAATTTTCCCTACATGTGTAAATCGGCTAAGGTTGGTGTATGTTTTAAGCCATCCTTTGCATACTGATTTTCCTGGTGTCTTTAGTGTAATGTGCAGGTAAGATAGTTTTATTTCCTTTTTCTTTTTTTAAAAAAGTGGTAGGGTAGATTTGATTGAAATTGAGTCAATTTAAATCATGGTTTTAATAGAATAGAATAGAATAGAATAGATTTTTTATTGGCCAAGTGTGATTGGACACACAAGGAATTTGTCTTGGTGCATATGCTCTCAACGTACATAAAATAAAATATACATTTGTCAAGAATCATGTGGTACAACACAATGATTGTCATAGGGGTCAAATAAGCAATGAAAAAGCAATATTAATAAAAATCTCAGGATATATGCAACAAGTTACAGTCACACAGTCAACATGGGAGGAAATGGGTGATAGGAATGATGAGAAAAACTAGTAGAATAGAAGTGCAGATTTAGTAGAAAGTCTGACAGTGTTGAGGGAACAATCTTAATTGCTAGGAAAAAGGCTTGATTTAAATTGGACCGACTCGATTTAAATCATAATGTTTCCAAAGCAACTGTCATTTCTGTCCCACAGTCTTCAGACCTGCGTGTTGACTCACTGACAGTCCTAAAATTGCAGAAAATACAGTCTCGTGCTGCATAGCTAAGTTCCATTTCATGCTGGATAACCTAAATTATGAGTGTATCTTCAATGGAAAACTCTCTTTAGATCGGTGTTTTTCAACCTTTCTAATGCCGCGATCCCTTAATACAGTTCCTCATGTTGTGGTGACCCCCAACCACAAGTCTAGCGTCAATTCTCCCAATAGAGCTTTAAGCTGATTGGCAGGAAGGTTCAGAGGGACACCCCCATTGTAAACAACTGATTTGTCGGATTGTAAAAATATGTTCCCAGGCGCTAAAGTAGAAGCTTTAGTTCCTAACACTATGGGAAATTTTGTCTTCTCCCTTGGTCTTAGGCGACCCCTGTGAAACGGCCGTTTGACCCCCAAAGGGGTCCCGACTCCCAGGTTGAGAACCACTGCTTTAGATATATTTTTTTTCTCAAAAAGCATTTTATTAAAATTAATTTGATAAAAATAAAGAACATGATTTATTTTTTTAAAAAATCCAACTTTTTGAATTGAAAAGATCATTGATTTTTATCCGGATGTGTTTATCGGTCCATGTGGTGATGGATATAAATGCATATTTGTTTATGTAGTGTTGTGGTTGACTCTGGCCCAGCTCCTGCCCCAGGGAATGTGGAGGTGGATGCAGGGGAAACTTCAACATGTCGTAGACTCGTAGGCCTGTGTTCCTGCCGGCAGAGTCAGTTCAAAGTTTAGTTTCCTCGGACGAAGAAGAAGGTGGGAGTGATTTGGAAGAGTGGGGCTTGGCACACAGCCCAAGCAGTCAATCTCCATGATCTTCCACTGATTCGGATGAAGACCTCTTGGACCCACGCAAGCGCAGAATTATGCGTAGAAGAGACCAAGTAAGGACCTATTACAGGAGATAAGAGAGGCCACCTGTGTTTGGGTGGGGCTCCAGTAATTAGGGCTGCTGCTATAAATAGGAGCGTATGGGTTTGGTCGTTGTGGAAGAGTATCTGATCACAGTTCTTCACGAATCGTGTGTTGCTGTTTTCTGGACTTTGTTGATTTTTCACACCTTTGAAACCAAAGCAGAGCAACGTGTGTGTGTGTGCCTCCCTTCGTTGGAAGAAGAAGGGGTGTGAAGTTTCTTCACAGCTGCTAGCTAAGTACTTAATGACTGCTTAAGGGAAATTGTACAAACTACCCGGTTGTTTTGGGATGAGTGCTCTTTGCAATACAAAAAGAGTGCTTTGTTTTTTTGAATTTTGTGATAAAGAACATTGTTTTGAATTTTCAAATGTGTGTGTGTCTGAAATTTGCACCCTTGAATTTTTGGGAGGCTCCTATCAGAGAGCCCGGCAGAACATGCAGCATATTTTTGGGGGGTATAAGATGCACCAGAGTATAAGACACATCTTAGTTTTGGGAGAGGAAAATAGGGGGGGGGGGGGAATTGCCTACCAGATATTCATCTGGCTAGCATCCTTAGTCTGATCAGCTTCAGTACATTATTTTATCCACTGGTTAGGTCTTTAAAAAACATTATTTGGAGAGAGTAACAATGAAACAATGCTAGCTGGTATATGCTTGGAACATCGCTAGCACCTGATTAGGGCTGGAAAGAAATTTATTCAGAGCAAGTAGAACAATGGAAAAAACCCTGCAAAGATTTATGGCTTGGAAAACATTCTTCACAGAGAGTAAAAATGAAAGAGCTTGCAAGTTGGTAAGAGCTGGGAAAATTGTTAGCACCTTGTTAGGGCTGAAAAAAAAGCTTCGAAAAAAATTGGTGTCGGAGGTTTGTACCCACTCGTCCAACGGGAAGCAATGGCTGTCTGGCCACTCCCTTGAACCAGTTATTTGGTCACCACTCCTTGAAAGCGGCTGGCAAAGAACCCTCTGTGCATGCACAAAGGCTTCCATGCATGCATACAGGGTCCTTTCCCCAATGTGACTTCTGATGCGAACCGGTAGGAAGGGCAAGTTGAACCCAGCCTTGGCTTGTATGTATATGCATATATGTTGACCAATTTCTCATTTGTTTTTAGTGTATACCAGTGGTTCTCAACCTTTCTAATGCCACGACCCTTTAATACAGTTCCTCATGTTGTGGTGACCTCCAACCATAAGTCAAGCGCCAGTTCTCCCAACAGAGCTTTTAGCCGATTGGCAGAAAGTTCAGAGGGATACCCCCACTGTAAACGCCTGATTGGTCGGATTGTAAAAATATGTTCCAATGCTCCAGAAGAGAAGCTTTAGTTCCTAACACCATGGAGAATTTGCCTATTCCCATCATTTTAGGCAACCCCTTCTTCTATGCATCGTTCGACCTCCAAAGGGGTCCCGACCCCCAAGTTGAGAACCACTGGTTTATACCATGTTCCCATTCTACTGTATGGAAGCCATGGACATTTGTACTTTATTTTATTTTTATACCACCTGTCTCTCCTAAATGACCCGAGGTGCTTCATAAAGAAAAAACATGAAACCATGATCACATGCTGCAATGGTCATAAGCAGGGGCGGATTCCCATTTTGCCACTACCACTGCACTCCGTGTGCATCTGCGGTTGTCCTACATGTACACGTGTTCATTCCAGCAGGTTTTTGCTTCTGCGCATGCACAGATGTGTGCACATCCCCTTGTGAGATTTTGCTTCATGCGCAGAAGCAAAAATAATAATAATTTATTATTTTATTATTTTATTTTAATAAATTTATTAATTTATTACTGGGATGCATGCAGGGGATGTCAGAAATAAGTTCATTTCTGAAGGTAATATTAAAATGCAAATAAATGGTTTGTAACCATGGGAGAGGCTGATGTAAGCCATAATCAGCATGTAATCATGGGTTTGCTAATTGTGCTGCAACCTGATTGGCTGTATCTTATATAAAGAGGTATACCCTTGCATGGGTGTGATTTTGATACAGAGTGGTTTGATACAGTGGTTTGTTATAGAGTGGTTTAATGGTTAGTGCTTAGTGGTTGCAGAGGTGCCCAACAGAGGACACCCGAAGCTGCGTGCACAGCTCAACTTTTATTGGTGTAGCATCCTTTAGCATCCCAGTAGGAACCCACTACTGGTCATAAGTAGTGATGGGCGAACCGAACTCGCACAATTCGGGTCCGTACCGAATTTTGCAGTGTTTGGTATACCGAACATGAACCAGAATTTTTTTCAAACTTCAGGCAAAGTTCAGGGTCGTGTTCGGCATTCAGAGCTTTGGAATCCAGGAAATGATCACCTTGGCATTCTTAGCAACCTGCCGGTGACGTCAAAGCTCTGCCCCCGGAATCTCTTCGTGGGAGGGATTCCCCGTTCGGGTTCGAGTTTGGGTTCAGTTCCGGTTTGGCCGAATTTTGCGTAAAGTTCGTACGAACTTGCCGAACCCGAACACCGTTGGGTTCGCCCATCACTAGTCATAAGTGTGAAAAAAATGGCCATAAGTGTCATAAGTCACTTTTTTCCAGTGCCGTTGTAACTTTGAACAAATTCTTTGCTAAACAAATTCTTTTAAGGCGAAGGCTACCTGTATTCCTATCACCAAGGAAACTACAGTTTGGGGTGGGGGGAAACATCCTACCACATACTATTAGGTTACAAAGGCAAAAGAAGAATTGGTTTCTAAGCAGAGAACACACAGCTGAGACGGAAGGAATGAAATAGGAATTTAAAAAGCGCATGAAGACTGTATCTCCTAGCGCCAGGAAATAATTTGAACGTAGCATAGGAAGAGATTAATGTTTAAGCATTCGGTAAAATTAAATTTGGCTTGGGGAAACAGGAAGATGGTTTTTTCCTGTGTGCTAGTTGTTATATTATAGGTTGAAAGTAGAAGAATGAATGCTTTAGAATTTGGGTCTGGGAAATGTCAACCTCTGACCAGGATAATTGGAGAGAATTCAAGACTTCTCCCTGACGAGGATTTAGTTCTCAGCCGAAAAGAATTCCAGGGCGTTAAAACTGCTCTTCTTGTTTTGATAAGCTTGATGAATTCTCAGAAGATGTGTCAGAATCTGACCCCAGAGAATATTATGAATGGATCTAGTTTCAGTGCCCTCTTGAAATTAAATCTCTAAGTAGATGTGAATGAGTTGATGTATTTGATCTCTGTTATTATCTGGAAACAATTTAAATCAAAGCAGATTATTAGTCTGGTGAACTTTGTAGTGCGTTGCCTGTTCCAATTATTTTTAATTGTCAGCTGACATCGGCTCTTGATCAAACTGATTGGGGACAATGCCAGTTATACGGGTAATCCTCCATTTATGGCCACAATTGAACCCAAAATTTATGTTGTTGAGTGAAACGTGAATTTTTGCCACATATTACAATCTTTCTTGCCTCAGTTAAGTGAATCATTTATTTATTTTATTTATTAGATTTGTATGCCGCCCCTCTCCGTAGACTCAGTTGCTTTGTTAGTAACATGGTTGTTAAGTGAATCTAGCTTCTTCATTGACTGTGCTTATCAGAAAGCTGCAAAAGATGGTCACATGACCCCTGGCCACCACAAATAAAGCACAGAGAACAGCGACAAAGATGATTAGGGGACTAGAGGCTAAAACATATGAAGAACGGTTGCAGGAACTGGGCATGGCTAGTTTAAAGAAAAGAAGGACCAGGGGAGACATGATAGCAGTGTTCTAATATTTCAGGGGTTGCCCCAAAGAAGAAGGAGTCAAGCTATTCTCCAAAGCACCCGAGGGTAGAACAAGTAGCCATGGATGGAAGCTGAGTGTTGTATTGGCAGTTCTGTGTTAGCAAAAACTTCAGAAGAAAAGGATTTAGGGGTAGTGATTTCAGACAGTCTCAAAATGGGTGAACAGTGCAGTCAAGCGGTATGGAAAGCAAGTAGGATGCTTGGCTGCATAGCTAGAGGTATAACAAGCAGGAAGAGGGAGATTGTGATCCCGCTATATAGAGTGCTGGTGAGACCTCATTTGGAATACTGTGTTCAGTTCTGGAGACCTCACCTACAAAAAGAGATTGACAAAATTGAACGGGTCCAAAGACAGGCTACAAGAATGGTGGAAGGTCTTAAGCATAAAACGTATCAGGAAAGACTTAATGAACTCAATCTGTATAGTCTGCAGGACAGAAGGAAAAGGGGGGACATGATCGAAACATTTAAATATGTTAAAGGGTTAAATAAGGTCCAGGAGGGAAGTGTTTTTAATAGGAAAGTTAACACAAGAACAAGGGGACACAATCTGAAGTTAGTTGGGGGAAAGATCAAAAGCAACATGAGAAAATATTATTTTACTGAAAGAGTAGTAAATCCTTGGAACAAACTTCCAGCAGACATGGTAGATAAATCCACAGTAACTGAATTTAAACATGCCTGGGATGAACATATATCCATCCTAAGATAAAATACAAAAAATAGTATAAGGGCAGAAGAGATGGATCATGAGGTCTTTTTCTGCTGTCAATCTTCTATGTTTCTATGAAGTCATTTTTGCCATCAATCTTCTATGTTTCTATATAACACTGTTTATATACATGATATTGGTACTAATGAGAGGAAAACATAGTACAGGGGACAGAAGGCACACTGGTGCACATGCACGAATCATGCTGACCTCTTATGAATCGAGTGAGGTCAACAGTGGATAGTCTAAGGGTAACATTTAAGGGGTTTGGTGCAAACCTACAGACTCAGTTAGTGAGTTCCAGGCATTAAACACTCGGTTGCTGAAGTCATATTTTCTACAGTCAAGTTTGGAGTGGTTTACTTTGAGTTTGCTTCTGTTGTGTGTTCGTGTATTGTTGTGGTTGAAGCTGAAGTAGTTGTTGGCAGGAAGAACATTGTAGCAGATGATTTTATGGGCTATGCTTAGGTCGTGTTTAAGGCGACGTAGTTTTAAGCTTTCTAAACCTAGGATTGCAAGCCTAGTTGCGTAGGGTGTTCTGTTGTGAGTAGAGGAGGGCTCTTCTAGTAAAGTATCTCTGGATACTTTATGTTGAGAAATCTGCTTCCTGCAATGCTCCAGCTGTGAGGAATCTCACAGCCAACCCTTGGAAGTGTTTTTTCCTCTCTGGTGCTCCACCATGGATGGCCCTGAGAGACACTCCACTTCAATCAGGGCACAAAAGAGTCGAAACCCGTTTGATCTGATAAGAGAGCAAAATGTGTTTCTAATGCGGCCCCATTGCAAGGTACTTGCTGTGCCACTCATCAGAAGGGCTGTGCAAAGGTCGACCGTGAAGTGGTCCTGCCTTCCATTCCCCTTGTTCTTTGGAGCGTTTCATTCATCTGTAAAAGGAAACTAATTGCAGTAAATGGAGAACAGATGAGACCTTGTGTATCCACACCTGTCATTGCTCCTCTCCCTTTCTAGCCAGGGAGGTCTGGTGAAGGAGCAGAAGGAGGGGCTGGAGTAGGGCTCGAGTAGTGGTTGCTTTTTTAATCTCTCCTCATCCTCCCACCCTCTCCACTTCCTCCTCCCATCTCCTTACTGTCTCAAAGGGATTCTCCCCCCCCCACACTTTTAGAGGCAAATGGACTTTCTGGTTTCACTTCTCATCCAAGAAGCTACTTCAGCATCCTCCTGCTTCTCTCCTTCTCCTGCAATACTCCTCCTGCTCCTGCTTGCATCCTCTTCCACCACCTCCCATCGTCCTCCTATTCCACAAATCCTCCTCCTGCTTCCCTCCTTCTCCCTTCCTTCTCTTCCCTACTTCCTCTCCTCCTACTCCTCCTTCTCCCTCCTGTCTTCCTCCTTCTCCTATCTTCTTTCCCTCCTCCTCCTCTCCCTTCTCCTTCTTTCATCCTCTCCTTCTGCCTAAGCAGGGGGTTGGACTAGGAGACCTTCAAGGTCCCTTCCATCTATTCTATTCTATTCTATTCTATTCTATTCTATTCTATTCTATTCTATTCTATTCCAGTCCAGTCCAGTCCAGTCCAGTCCAGTCCAGTCCAGTCCAGTCTAGTCCAAAATAGTCTAGTCTAGTCTACAATAGTTTAGTCTCGTCTAATCTAGTCCACAATAGTCTAGTCTAGTCTAGTCTAGTCTACAATAGTTTAGTCTAGTCTAGTCCAAAATAGTCTAGTCTAGTCTACAATAGTTTAGTCTAGTCTAGCCTAGTCCACAATAGTCTAGTCTAGTCTAGTCTAGTCTAGCCTAGTCCACAATAGTCTAGTCTAGTCTAGTCTAGTCTAGTCTAGTCTACAATAGTTTAGTTTAGTCTAGTCTAGTCCACAATAGTCTATTCTAGTCTATAATAGTCTAGTCTAGTCTAGTCCACAATAGTCTAGTCTAGTCTACAATAGTTTAGTCTAGTATAGCCTAGTCCACAATAGTCTAGTCTAGTCTAGTCTACAATAGTTTAGTCTAGTCTAGTCTAGTCTAGTCCACAATAGTCTAGTCTAGTCTACAATAGTCTAGTCTAGTCTACAATAGTCTAGTCCAGTCCAGTCCAGTCAAGTCTAGTCTATACTACCCTATCCTACCCCACCCTACCCTACCCTATCCCATCCCATCCCTCCTTCTCTCTCTCTCCCCTCCCCCTTCCCCTCCTCCTCCATGAAGATACTCATTACTTCTATATTCGGAGAACACAGGCTTGCTCTCTTTTTGTTCGGAGACAATCAAAGAGAAAAATACGATTTGGGGCAGAGAGAGAGAAATGCTATACTATATGAAATTTTTAGACATTCTGGCCTGAAATCTTCACGACCCCCCCCCCCAGTTAATCTGGCGCCCATTGTATAATAACCACCAATTATCACAGGATTAGACAGGTCCATGGATGATGAGGGCTATGAGTGGCAGCTACCCTTGATCTGAATTACAGACTGCATACCTAAATTACTGGAAGCAACAGCCAAAGAGGGATATTAACTGCCTATCCATTTTGGATAGGTTGAATTACATTTGCTTCATCCAACAAGCCATCATTGACCTGATTCTCACATAACACTAAGTCATAAAACAGTGATGGCGAACCTATGGCATGGGTGTCACAGGTGGCACTGGGAGCCATATCTGCTGGCACGCGAGCTCTTGCCCTAGCTCAGCTCCAACGTGCTGGTGTGTTGCAGCCAGCTGATTTTTGGCTTGCACAGAGGCTCAGGGAGGGCGTCTTTGGCTTCCAGGGAGCCTCTTGAGGGATCAGGGAGGCCTTTTTTTCCCTCTCTCTGCCTTTTCCGGTTACAGTTTCGGAGGCTCGGGTTTGTAAGTGGAAAATGGTTCTTGAGAAGAGACAAAAAGATCTTGAACACCCGGTTCTTATCTAGAAAAGTTTGTAAGTAGAGGCGTTCTTAGATAGAGGAGTGGGTGGGGCAAGGTAGTAGTTGTTCTGGTTTCTGGTAGAAATTTAGCAATTACAAATAACTCTTATCAAATGCATTATATCATGAATAAAGAAACTCCATTTATTTCTCTGCTCTTCTGGAATTCAAACACATTTCATACACGCACTTATTTGTTGGTCCGTTATCTCCCTTGACCGCATTTCTCACATTCCTTCTCCTTCTCCACTTAACCAAGATTTATTTTCCTAACAGCCTGATCTCTAAAAACAACAGCCCTGGCTGTTAATCAACACAGAATACTTTTTCTTACTTGAGAGTGGCAAGAAAACCTCAATTTTTCTCATCGGCAACGTTGAAACTCCACCCTTCTTCCCCACTGACCCCCTGACGTGCCAAATACATCACTACAGTATTTAACCCATTCCTCTCCTTAATATCTTCTTCCAGACCTCTGTTCTCTACATTTTGGGCCCTTCTGAATTTAGGGTTAACCCAGCGAGCGTCTGATTCTCCCGCGCTAGATCCTGAACTCATAGCCCCATCCTGTGGCTGGCCTCCCACCTGTTCTACTACCTGTAACCCCGGGCCCCCCACTAATTCATAAACACTATCTGAATCAGAGTCCTCAATATCTTCATCATCCTCCAACTGACCAGGAGTATGTACAACAGTAGTAGTAGTTAGATTTTCTAAGGGGAAACAATTTGAATCTGTCAATAAAGATGAGTACTACAAAAGGCTTTTCCCAACTAATTTGGCCCGACTAGAACCTATTAAATTTTAGGCAGAGGAGCAGCAAATCTAACCCATCGCAAATAAATTTTGTCCTCCTTTCACAACATGTGGGAAACAGATGTTCCACCCATCTGATTTATCTATCCAGCTGCTAGACTTTGTCTACAATTTAGCAGCACACACCTAAAAGGTCTACTGCAACTAATTGCTACCTGCAGGTGTGGAAATAAGCTGGTGTTAAATATAAATTTGCATCTAATAATATTTCTTTCCATGGAGTTAGCCTCCTGCAATCTCTCTCTCTCACACTCTCTTTCACTCCCTCGCTCTCCTTTCAATCCTGATATGCCCAGGTTTTAAAGTCACTGTACATCTTGTGTCTTTAAATAATATATTAAGGAACATTGTCAAGTCGGTAAGTGCTTTTTTAATGAGAGTGTGAAGATTTAATGGGGTTAGATTGCTTTCCATGACATTTTGGAATGACTTAATTGTAACAGTGAAGAGAGAGAGAGAGAGAGAAAGAGAGAGTGCATTTTAAAATTCCTTACATTATGTCAATTGTGAATTGCAGTCTAGTGTTTTACAGGCGAAGGGGATGGTGTGACGAGAGCTTCAAGTCTCCCGGCTTTTTCCAAAATGTGGCTTTTGTTAAATAACAACATAGGTTCCAAAGCATGTGATGGGCTGACTCTCTACAGAAGCTTAAAGGTTAGCTTAGTTCTGGCTTTTAGAATGGAAGCAATCATTTTTCTTTGATTCAGGTTAGAGCAAAGTTTATGGTGTTGCTGGACAGGAGGTTATCTAGCCGGCCATTGCTGCTGATTCGGCGAATGGAGGGAAACTCCTGCATCTGGTTCTAAAGAACAGGCCCGAACTGGCAGGAACTCACCCCTGTCTGAGATTGAGAAACCCTAGGTTTGTTTATTTATTTATTTATTGATTGATTGATTGTTAGAGTTGAAAGGGACCATGAAGGCCATCAAGTTCAACCCCCTACCCAAGCAGGAATCCTATAGAACACCAGTCAAGTGGCAGTTCAATCTTCGCTTAAAAATGTCCAGAGTGTTGGAGTTCACAACGTCCGCTGGTAGGTTGTTCCATTGGTTGATCGCTCTGACCGTCAGGAAGTTCCTCCTTATCTCCATGTGGAATCTCTCCTTGGTCAATTTCCAGCTGTTGTTCCTCGTCCGGCCCTCTGGTGCCCTGGAGAATAAAGTTTATACTAGGGGTGCAGTGATGGGCTACCAAAATTTTTACTACCACACTGTGGTCGTGACTTATGCATTTTGTTTCAACATGTTTCAGTGCAAATTGAGTGTTTTGGGGTGGAGCTCGCAATTGTGCTACCGGAATTGCGCTCCTGACCATTCTCGTAGGAGCCCATCACTTGCAGGGGTGTCAAACTTAAGGCATCCGGCCCGCAGGGTGTTTAGATCTGGCCATTGGGGTCACCCTGGAAACAGCAAAGGACTGGCCTGTGGTACCTCTGTCAGCGAAAACAGAGCTTGGGAGGGCTCTGTTTTCTGTCAAGCTGGTACAGAAGTTGGTGAGAAATTAACAGCTTGCCACAATACCTAAAGAAGGCCTGATGTTTATGGAAACATTCTGCCGCATGAATCCCAGCATCCGGTTAGGTCTCACAGTGTTAGCTTTCTCCAGATCCCATCAACTAGACCAGTGTTTCCCAACCTTGGCAACCTGAAGATATTTGGACTTCAACTCCAAGAATTCCCCAGCCAGCATTCGCTGGCTGGGGAATTCTGGGAGTTGAAGTCCAAATATCTTCAAGTTGCCAAGGTTGGGAAACACTGAACTAGACAATGTCGCTTGGTGGGGCCTAGGGGAAGAGGGTTCTCTGTGGAGGCCCCAGCCCTCTGGAATCAGCTGCCCCCAGAGATTTGTACTGCCTCCCCTCGCATTCCGCAAGAATCTGAAAACCTATTTATGCCGCCAGACTTGGGGTCATCAGACCTTCGTGTTCTGGCCAATGAATGTGTGGTATATCTGTGGTTTGAATCTGGGAGAATGATTTTTTATGTTTTAGCCTTTTTAGAATTGGTTTTTTAGATTAGCTATTTATATTAATTGGATTAGATGAGTTATATTGTTTTTTATTGATGTGTTGTGAGCTGCCCCAAATCCACGGAGAGGGGTGGCATACAAGTCAACCAACCAACCAACCAACCAACCAACCAACCAACCAACCAACCAACCAAACAAACAAACAAACAAACAAACAAGAAAGAATGGTTGGTAGGTCGGTAGGTAGGTCGGTCGATAGATAGATAGATAGATAGATAGATAGATAGATAGATAGATAGATAGACAGACAGACAGACAGACAGACAGACAGACAGACAGACAGACAGACAGACATTATTATTATTGTTGTTGCTGTTGTCGTTGTTGTTATTGTTATTGTTACTATTACTATTATTTATTAGACTTTTATGCCACCCAAACATGGTAAGGGTGATTTTCATGAGGGAACAGATGCAGTCATAAAGCATTCTTTCGAGAGCTTCAAGGACATCCTATGCCCACCTTCCTGGGTGGAAGTGGAGGAAGGACTTGCCATGCTGGCACAATCTGAGTGGGCAACGTAATACATTTGAGTGGACAATGTGACAAGGGATATTATTATTATTATTATTATTATTATTATTATTATTGTTGTTGTTGTTGTTGTTGTTGTTGTTGTTGCTGCTGTTGCTGTTGTTGTTGTTGTTATTGTTATTGTTATTATTATTTATTAGATTTGTATGCCACCCCTCTCCGAAGACTCGGAGCGGTATACAAACTGAGTGGAAAGCCCAAAGTCAGGTTTCCCAGTGTAGATGTCAAGATGGCTCCGGGAATAAATTGGAACTTTGAGGAGTGCTTTGACTTGGATTCTGATTTAGTTTTGATGTTACCTTGAAGCTTGACATTTTCACCGGCAGAGGGTTGCATGATGCCCCCCCAGCCAAAAACGGAGATCTGGAGCCTGTTTTCCTTGGCAGAGCACTCGGGCCGCCTCAGGCACCCCGAACATGAGTGACGTCAAGCTGGCCACACCCACCCTGGCCACACCCACATGGCCACACCCACCCTGGCCCCCCAAGGTCAAACCCAACCCTTTTGTGGCCTCCAGTGAAATCAAGTTTGACACCTTTGATTTAGAGCAGGGGCCGCATGAGAAATTAGGATGATTTTAGAGGGCTGGACTAATATAATTAACTCAGTTCTACCCAATACTGTAAAGACCCAAGACCCTGGCTTGACCTAAACACCCAGACCCACTTTACAGACCTCTAATTGTTTGCTTTACGGTAAAACGGTGCACCACAGTCACTGCACTGGAGTATTTGGGTGGTTTCTGTGCTCAGCCACTCTCGGTAGGAGGTCGGGGTCCGATCCAGTGCAAGGATGAAAGAGCTCACCGCATCTGCCGGGACTCCTCCGGTTCCTGCCTTCCGAAAGCAGGAACTGGAGGAGTCCCAGCAGACGTGGTGAACTCTTTCATCCTCGCTCTGGAGCGGAACCCTGACCTCCGCGGACTGGTCACAGATAGTGGGCAGTCCAGTCACAGACAGCGGGCAGGCCAGATGCAGCCTGCGGGCCGCCCCTTGCTCACGTCTGGTTTACAGTGTAGCTTCTAGAGAATAAGTTGATTCTCTTCCATTCCTGATCCTCTTCCCATTCTTCTCTTGTTCTTTCTCTCCTTTCTTCCTGAAAAACAAAGTCCTTTCTCTAACCCAGTGTTTTTCAACCAGTGTGCCATGGCACACCAGTGTGCCGCGAGACATGGTCAGGTGTGCCGCGAAGCTCAGAGAGAGAAAGAAAACAAGAGAGGGAAAGAGAGAGGGAGAAAGCAAGCAAGAGAGAGAGAAAGAAAACAAGAGAGAAAGCAAGAGAAATAAAGCAAGAGAGAGAGATAGAAAGAGAACAAGAGAGAAAGAAAGCAAGAGAGAAAGAAAGCAAGCAAGAGAGAGAGAGAGAGAAAGAGGGAGGGAAGGTGGGAGAGAGAAAGACATAGAGGGAGGTAGAGAGGGAGAGAGAAAGAAAGAGAGCAAAAAAGAGGAAAGAAGGAAGAGAGAAAGAAAGAGGGATGGAGAGAGAGACAAAAAAAAGAGGAAGGGAAAGAAAGAGGGAGGGAGAGAGAAATAGAGCAAAAGGGAGGAAGAGAGAGAGAGAATTTTTTTGTCCAAACTTTTTTTAGCCCCCCCCTCCCCCTCAATGTTCCCCATGGTTTTGTAAATGTAAAAAATGTGCCGCGGCTCAAAAAAGGTTGAAAATCAATGCTCTAACCTATTATGGTGTTTTTAAATTTTTGTTCTTATACTATCTCTTCCAATACGTCTAGTTCTTGATTTATGACTGGTCTCTTAGTGATGATTTAAATTCATGAGCGACATGGAAAAACATGGACTTGTGATACAGATTTGGATCATTGACATGGACTTATGATTCAGATTTGAGGTTGGGCCTCCTCTGTAGTCACATGGCCAAACTTTGGGAATTTGGCAACAAGGCACTTAAACAGTTTTACTAAAAACCATGCTTACTTCCAGTTCTGCAAAATCATGTGCATAGAGCACTATTAGTTCACTTAATGATCACAATGTTTGCTTGTGCAAATGCCCAAACCCATATTTCAGTGTCCGGGGAGGGCAAAAACAGCTTATCCTCTCCCTCCCTGAGACCATCTGGAGGCTGGAAATGGCCCATTTCCTGACTTCTGATGGGCCCAGTAGGGTCATTTTTTGCCCTCCCCAGGCTCCCAAGGCTTCCCTAGACCCCAGGGAGAGTGAAAATGCCCTCCCTCGCCTGCCCGGAGGCTTTCTGGAAACTGAAAATGCCCTCCCAGAGCCTCCGCATCAGCCGAAAATCAGCTAGCTGGAGCGCACATGCACACTGGAGCTAAGCTAGGACAATGGCTCACATGCCGGCAGTTATGCCTCCGTGACATCGGTTCGTCATCAGTGCCTTAGAATAGATCATCTGATCACAATTTGGGAGCTGGGCAACTGGCATGTTATTAACCTCTCCAAACTTGACTGTAAAAAATATGACTTCAGCAACCGAGTTGTCGAAGCGTGGAACTCATTACCTGACTCAGTAGTGTCAACCCCTAACCCCCAACATTTTTCCCTTAGACTATCCACGATTGACCTCTCCAGGTTCCTTAGAGGTCAGTAAGGGGCGTGCATAATTGCACCAGTGTGCCTTCCGTCCCCTATCCAATTGTCTCTCCTTATCTCTTTTATCTTTTCTTCCTTTCTAATATATTCACCTATACTTTTATATCTTCTCTTCTCTTCTTTTCTTTACTTATATTATTACATATCTTTCTCTTCAATGTGTATTATGTATTGCAGGGGTCCCCAACCACCGGGCCGCGGACCAGTACCGGGCCGCGGGGCATGTTGCACCGGTCCGCAGAGTCAGCAGCTGCCGGCCCTCCTGCCGCCACCCCCTCCCTCCAGCGCTTCGCCTCCTGCCAGGCAAGAGGCCTTGGGAGGCAGGTTCTGCCAGCCACAGGGTGATGGATGGGACAGAGGGGCGGGAAGGACCGGGAGGTTCAAGCCTCTTTTGGCTTCTGCTGCGGCACGCCTTTGTGTTTTTGGCTGGGGGGGAGGCAGGAGGGCCGGCCTGACCCCCTCCCTCCAGCGCTTCACCTCTTGCCGGGCAAGAGGGCTTGGGCCGCAGGTTCTGCCGGCCACAGGGCAATGGCGGGAAAGAGGGGCGGGGAGGACCAGCACCCCCATGCTTAATCCCGCCCCCAACCATACCCCTTTCCACCCCCACCGGGCCATAGAAAAATTGTCTTGCTGAAACTGGTCCCTGGTGGAAAAAACGTTGGGGACCACTGATGTATTGGACAAAATAAATAAATAAATAAATAAAATGTATTTGCAACAGTTGCAGCATCCTGGAATCCCACAATCACCATTTGTGACCTTCTCAGCCAACTTCCAAACAGGCAAAGACAGAGGGAGAAGTTTGATTTGCTGGGAGTGATTTATTAACAGTAATGAAAAGGTTGTAAAACCAGGTTGGATTCACTTGATCACACTGTTTAGTGAGAGAAGTCCTGGTCTCAGTTATGATTGTAATCAAGGACTACCTGTATTCTCCCTTGTCCCAATCAAAACAATTTGAAAAGAAGGGAGAAATGTTGCTGGAGGATTTCTCGGTTTAATCATTTGCTCAAACTCCCTGTTTCCAGTTCTTTTCCCTGTAGCTGTTGAGTAATGATGTTTTCTCAACTGTGTGAAAAATTATTATTTTATGGGAACAAAATCTCTTCTCTCAGCCCCAGCCCTTGCCAATTAGCCCAGAGAAACTTGGGGTAGCCTTCCTTTCCACCGTCTTCCTCTTAACTGCTTGCCTTCATTTTTCTTGTGAATTTAATCCTAGTCTGTTTCGAAACATCCACCACAACAGTGAAGAAGGAGATTTTATAGCACTGGTTTTGGAGGAGGGATAATGAAATTTTAATGACCTGTTGAAAAGAAGTAACTGATATACAGTATGTTCTGTCGGGCTCTCTGGTAGAATCCTTCCAAAAATTCACAGGTACAAATTTCAGACACACACACGTTTGAAAAGTCAAAACAATGTTCTTTATAATGAAAATTCACTTAAACTATGCCCTCTCTTGGGATAGCAAAGAGCACTCCTCTCCAAACAAACTGGTAATTTATACAAGTCCCTTATCAGTTCTGTGATACTTAGCTTGCAGCTGTGAGGCAATTCACAGTCCTTCTTTCACAAAGTGAAACACACTTTGCTCTGGTTTAGTTTCAAAGCGGGGAAAAATCAGCACACACAAAAAGTCAAAGTCAGTAAAGCAGCCACGAAACACAACGATCAGATAATCCTCCACAATGGCCAAACCCACATGCTGCTATTTATAGCAGCCTCACTAATTACCACAGCCCCACCCAACCACAGGTGGCCTCATTTTCTTTGATAATAATCTCTCAGTTGTTGTTGCCTATGCATCGCTCTCCGCATGCGTGGCTGTATCATTAACTCTTGTTCTGAATCCAAGGAGGAGCTAGATAATTGATCTCCTTCTGAGCTGTCTGCCACACTCTCCTCCTCCCTGTCACTCATGTCTTCTTGGTCAGAGGAGCCTTCATCATCAGATTCCACCGGGGGGGGGGGGCAAAACAGGCCTGCAGCATGTGGATGTCTCCCCCCAGAGCTAACCACCACACAGTATGTCTCACTTTACTTTGTATTTTCTTCCTTTTCCTTTCTCCTTTCCTTCTTGCCTTACCTCTTGCCTTTTATTGTATGAAAATTCTTAATACATATAAACATTCTTAATACATATAAAAAGATTTTTAAAGTAGTTCCAGGACATTTGGCTGCCTTTCTCCTTTTATCACACCTGCAATTTTTATTCCGTTCCAATCATTACTTTAAAATAAATCAGCACACACAAATAATGCCAATACAGAAGGAGGCAGGAAAAAATATATATCCCCAACATTTTTCTTTGTGCCTTGCAACCTATGTGTTTCTGACAAATGTAGCCGGAAGGTGTGATGTTGACGAAACGGCAGTCCAATTTCAGTTCCAGAAAACTTATGGGCTCTATATTTTAGATACATTTTGTATGCTCCAGGAGAGAGGGGTGTTCATGCATATGTTTTGGGAGTGCTTGTAGTGCAGAAATTCTGGAAAGCGGTGCAAGGGGAAAACAATAGGATGTTAAACATAAAATGGGTGATTACAAAGGAGATGGCAGTATTAGTAATAAGGAGTGGCATGGGTGAATTCAGAGAAATTAAAGAAGCAGTTATAGAAAGTTTTAGGTTTGAAGGATGCAACAAAATGGACAATACAAAATTGGTGCTGGTACGTGGTGGAACACACTCAGTTTGAAATTATGGATACAAAGGTGAATATGATTAATGAAAATAAATTGCAGAAACTGATGGGATAATGGAACAGAGTTAGAGGTTATATGGTTAGTAGAATTCAAGCCAAGGTATAAAGAATAAATTGGAATCACTCTATAACTTGTAAATATGATAATGTTCTTGGTTTAAAATAATATTTAAAAAGTACATCCATATTTTGGTGGAGGGGTCTGATGTTGGGTGGTGGAGCATGGATCACTGTGCACTGTTTTTTATGTAGTGTGTATCTGTTATTATTAAAAACTAATTAATAAAAAATAATAAAACTTTTTTTTTTTTTTAAAGATACGTTAACCCATTTGAGATACTTGGATTCAAAATATTGTTGTCCTGTAATGCACTGTTTTGTCTAATTGAACGTAACAAAAAATAACAAAACAGACACCATAGTTTTAATAGTATATAGAGTGTGATTTTGGATCAAAGATGGGCGTTATATCTGGGGTTAGAGTTTAATCAATTATTCCAAACAGCAATCTGGAATTACTACTTGCCATAATATAGAAGTACGGATACACAAGCTGTTGTTACTTTTGTGCCCAGGCATCTTTCTGTAATTAACTGGAATTTCTCAGGGGTTCGGTGTTTGAATCCTACGTATTTATGGCTCAGGGGATAGTTAATACCCTACCCTAATCATGATCAATGTTCAGTCCACATGATCATTAATAGTTGGACTTCAAGTCCAGCATATTGGAATATTACCAGTACTGTATCTGGAAAGCTGAGTTAAAATTCTTCATTTCAGTCTTCTAGATCAGTTGTATTTTCATGTTATCAAAATTGCATTTTAAGCCATTCAAATGTTATCATTCCTGGATTTCCACGTGGTTATTTTTGGGTGACCGTTGTCTCATTTCGTAAGTAGTCTTGGGGCTAGAAACTGTGAGATCATCTGTCATAGATCTTATATAACAGCTATTTGTCCACCATCTACCCAGTTTAACCCCAAGAATGTCTGGAGAGAGGACTGGTCCAAGGTCCCTTCTTGTGCTCTGATCATTAGTGATCCTTCTACAATGCCATCTGGTTTTGACCTGCCTGGCTCTGCCTGGCTAAAATTGAACAGTATTGCTGTATTTTTCAGAGTATGAGATGCCCCCCCCCCCCCCAAAAAAAAAAAAAAGAGGCTGAAAGTTTGGATGTATTTTATAATCCGAATGCAGCTCTTTTGGAGCTTTTCAATAATAATAATAATAATAATTTATTAGATTTGTATGCCGCCCCTCTCCGAAGACTTTTCTTAAGTTTTTCCCAAACTTAATGAGGTGCTAATGGTCTTCCTGGCTCTTCTCACCTTGCAGGCTTTCTTTCATTGCTACTCCCTCTGAATAATTTTTTTCCCCAGCCCTAAGTCTTTGCAGGATTGTTTTTATTGCTACTCCCTCCAGAAAAAGGTTTTTTTTTAGCCCTAATGAGATGCTAATGCTCTTCCCGGCTTGCAGGATTTTTTCATTCCTACTCCATCCGAAGGAGGATTTTTTTCCAGCCCTTTGCAGTCTTGTTTTAATTGCTACTGTCCCCAAAGAAGATTTTTTTCCAACCCTCGCCAGGGATAAAATAATGTGCTGAATCTGACCCAGCTAAGGATGCTAGCCAGATGAATATCTGGTAGGTAGATTTTCCCCTATATTTGCCTTCCCCAAAACTAAGGTGCGTCTTATACTCCAAAAATATAGGTGTCTATGGAGATTCTCCCATGCCTCTGGAAGGAGAGTCCAGCATGGGTTTAGCTCAAGTCTTATTGGTAGGACTGAGTTTTAAATTAACATAATTAACATACTAATTAGGTACCGCCCCCTTGCTGCCCCAAGAAGCCAGTTTTAAAAAACTCAGTCTAGGATAAGGACTTGAGTTTTCTCCCTCTAGGATGAGTATGGTAATGGAAATTAATAAATGGTTACTTTGAACCTTGTAATGTTTTCTCTTTTCTTTTACCGCAGGTTCGAGATCGGCTTGGGGTCTCTGCCCTCTGCGGGCAACACCCCCATCCTTCCTCCTTAAGGGGCCTCTTCTCTCCGTGGGTACTGCCCTGAGAAGGAGCAACTGGGCTTCAAGTCCCTGACCTCCGTGGCCATACCAAGCCCTAACACCCCAGATGGGGAGGGTCCGCCCCTCCCCATTGACGGGGGCAGCAGGAGATTAAAACGCCGGTGCCGCAGCCGCGGCCGCTATTTCAAGCCGCTTAACAGCTGATCGCTCGTGTTACAGAGAGCGGAGGACAGCGGCTCTCTCTCTCTTGCTTGATCAGGGATATCCTGAGGAATAACGGCCACCGCGACCAGACAGAGGAGTCCCCCGGTGTCTGGTGGCCAGGGCACCCAGCTTCTGAGGCGGTGTTCCTCGCGCCCGCCATTTTGAAGCGCCCGAAGGCGCGAACGCCTCTAAATTGGCGTTTTTAAAAAGGCGCGAACCGGGCAAGTTGCCAGCGTTTCTGAGGCTCCTATTCTGCCCAGAGACTGACGCTGTAGGTCACGTGGTGCCTTGACAACCAATGAAAGTGGAGACTGGCTGTCAGTTTGCACACACGACTCATTTGCGAGTGAGATCTTCTGTGCAGGCCAGCGACTGATCTCTTTTGGAATCACATTTGTGAGTAAGCTGCCCCTATAGTTCTCAATGGCTGATCAACTTGATGCCAGGGAGGAGCAGGCCCAAACACCTAAGGCACCTTCAAAAGGGAAGGAAAAGTCTTCGGGCAAGCCCAAGAGTAAATCTTCCCAATCGGGTTCATCACTTCGTGAGGCTGAGAGAAAGATCAAAGCCCTAGAGCAACGTTTGGAAGCGGCCTTGTCCCCCCCCCATCCAAGGGGGACTGACTATAAGCCCATTCCAACCACTTCCTCCATCAACTCTCTCACCTAGTGTGTCAATGGGGCTCCAAGGTACTGCAACGGAGAGAGACTGGTCACCTGACAGGCAGGCTTCACAATTTCCTCCTCCACCTTTGCCTTCACCTATCACAAGGCCTGAAAGGCCCTCCTAATCAAATAGTCAGGCTATGCCACAGATTGGGATGCAGACAGCATACGCTCCCTCATCTACATTTATGCCAACGGCAGCGGGTCTTAGAGAGCACGCAGACGCTTGGCAGGCCTTCTCACCAGCGTTGCAGGACATTATAGCTAATGCGTATATGCAAGGCATAGCAGCGGCAGCCCAGCGCTCTAATACATTTCCATCTCAGGTTACCCAGCCCAGAGATCTCCACCGCCCCCTACTGGGTTGGGGGTCAATGACGGGTGACCATTCTAATTTAGAGGAGGACAGCGACCATGGGAATGAACTGTTGGACGACGAGTTTAGTTTTCCCGAACAACCAGCATTGGCCGGACTATTCAAACCCTCCTTGTTCAGGGTTTTGTTACACAAGGCGAAACAAGCCTTGGACGTACCGGGATTGGCGACTCCTGTGGAACCAGGGGATGGCCTGCACACATCGGCGACGTTATGCAAGGAACCCGGCAAGGAATAAGACAAGGTTTCTGCGCTAGAAATATTTCTTGAAAACATCAAGCGCCCATGGCAACATCCGGCGGCGGCGCAGGGTCCCTCAGACTTAGAACACAGATTTTATACGTTCGATGATGACATGGAAAATCTGTTGCAGTTTCCCCCCGTGGACAAACCGGTGGCTACATTGGTATCCAATGTGGTCGTGCCCTCGGAGACTGCTGATAGTCTCAAACCTGATGAGAGGAGGGCGGAGACTCTCTTGAAGAAGACTCATCAGATGGCCGCTTGGGCTCTTCGGGCTGCATCTACTGCCTCGTTTTTCAATCGGGCATCCATCATGTGGATCCAGGAGGTCCAGGCTAGACTGGGCTCAGATGAGACCCGACTGAGGCAGGACTTAAATAAGCTTCTGGCGGTGGCTGAATTTTCTACAGATGCTATGCTGCATGCAGCAAAATTTGCCTCAAGGGCTATGGCGTCAACCATCTCATCACGGCGTCTCCTTTGGTTGAGAAACTGGCAGGTAGATGCCAAGTCCAAATGGACATTGTCTTCGGCTCCATTTGAGGGCACAAAACTGTTTGGGGAGGCTCTTGAGCCCGTCCTGGTGGAGGACAAGGACAAGAGGAAGGTCCTTCCGAGATCTTACCGCCGTCAGGACCGTAGGACTGGCCCGTACTCCCGTCGTCAGTCCTTTCGGTGGGACTCATCTCCAACCACAGCACAGCCGGCCAGAGCTTATTCCCAAGGTAACTTCTCGACACCATATAGAAGTGACAGATCTTACTTCCAGGATCGGAGTAGAGGTTTCCACCAAACGAGACGGCCCTTTCGGGGATCTCAGCAAAGGAACTTCCAACGTTCAAAGTGACTGCCTAGGCGACATTCCCTTGGGGGGCAAGTTACAGCGGTTCAGCGTGGTCTGGCAGACTACATCCTCCGACCCCTGGGTGTTGGCAACTGTGTCTCGGGGACTGCAAATCGAATTTCTACACAATCCTCCACATCAGTTCGTAACTTGTCCTGTGCCCAACGACCCCACAAAGAAGATTCTCTTGGAGCAAGAGATCTTACACCTCTTGGATATCCAAGCAATCGAGCCAGTACCGTGCAATCTGGAAGGTACGGGGTTCTATTCCAGAGTGTTCCTCGTACCCAAAACATCAGGGGGTTGCAGGCTCATCTTGAACCTCAAATGTTTGAACCAGTACGTCCTCTACCGAAGGTTCAAGATGAGCTCCCTTCGTTCCATCCTGGCCGCCGTTTGGGCAGGAGACCTCCTTACCTCAGTCGAAGGAGGCTTATTTGCACGTACCCATACATCCGGCTCATCGACAATTCCTACTATTTTGCCTAAACAACGCTCACTATCAATACAGGGCAATGCCCTTTGGCCTTTCATCGGCCCCGCGCACCTTCACAAAACTCTTGGATGCGCTGACGGCCAATCTACGGTCCCGGTCAATCCGGATCCTAGCGTATTTGGATGACATCCTCCTACTTTGGGGAGACCGCGAAGCGGCGCATCGGGATTTGCAGACCACGTTGGCTTTACTGCAACGTCACGGTTTCACGATCAATGTACCAAAGAGTCACTTGGTACCTGCAACCAGACTCATCCATCTGGGTGCAGTAATAGACACGGTTTCCAAGAGAGTGTATCTCTCTCCGGAGAGACAGATCAACGTCTGCTCACTGGTTGCCAGACTCCAGCGGCAACGGAAGGTCCCATTGTCCTTCCTGTCCAAAGTACTGGGGACTCTGGTGTCGTGCGTGGACATTGTTCCTTGGGCTCGCTACCACTTTCGGATGCTTCAGTGGACTCTACTTCCCTACCAGCGACGGCGCCTAAGCCATACACATTGGCTGATCTCCTTGGGACACGAACTACGACTCTCCCTGAGATGGTGGTGATCCCCGGCACTGCGTCAAGGTTCCCCCTTTGGCCATTTTCATTATACCATCCTTACCACAGATGCAAACCTCCTGGGGTGGGGCGCCCATGTCAACTCCCACATGACCCAAGGGTTTTGGAGACCCCAGGATTTACACCCGGTCAATATCAACTTCCTGGAGTTGCGGGCCGTCCGTTTGGCACTACAGGCCTTTTCAACACTACTCGAAGGGCACCATGTCCTCGTCCACACGGACAATGTGGCAACCAGGACACATTTAAATCATCAGGGAGGGACGCGGTCACTCAGATTGAGGGAAGAAACTGTTCTTCTTTTCGATTGGGCAGAGGCGCACCTATCCTCCTTACATGCAGAACACATAGCGGGAGAGGACAACAAGCAGGCGGATTGGCTCAGTCGACAGGAGCTGGATCCATCGGAGTGGAGGCTCGATCCCCTTCTCTTCCAAGAGGTCGTCCGTCGGTTTGGGGAACCAACAGTGGATCTGTTTTCCACGCGCCAAAATACCCAACTCCCGAGGTTCTACTCCCAGTTTCCATCTCCGGGAGCCGAGGGAGTCAATGCACTTCATCTCCTGTGGCCAAGAACCTTATTGTATGCTTTCCCTCCACTTCCACTTATTCCGAAGGTGATAGGAAAGATCCTGATGGAAAAGGCGGAGGTGATCCTGTTAGCACCACATTGGCCTCGAAGACCCTGGTTTGCGGACCTCATGGGACTATCCATCTCCCCACCGTGGAGGATTCCGGACGACCGGATCTCCCTCAGCCAAGGGTTTGTGTGTCATCCAGAACCACAGTGGTTCCACCTAACCGCTTGGCACTTGAGGGGGACAGGTTGAGGAGCTGCCACCTCCCGGAAACTGTCATTGCCACAATTCAAGCGGCTAGGCGCCCTTCCACCATCCGAATTTATCAGGCGACATGGGCCGCCTTCACATCCTTCTGTACCAACAGGCATTTACAACCACAGGACTCTTCAGTGCTTCTTGTTCTGGAGTTTTTACAAACAGGATTGGAGAGGGGCCTAGCACCGAACACGTTAAGACGGCAGGTAGCGGCCTTAGCTACCATTATAAAGGGAGAAGATGGGGGCTCCTTGACCCATCATCCTTGGATTAAAGACTTCCTCCGAGGGGCTACTAATATACACCCTCCTCCGGTACGACATTTTCCCACATGGGATTTGACTTTGGTTCTTCAGGCCCTCACGGGCCCACCCTTTGAGCCCTTAAGAACAGTTTCATTATGTTTCCTTTTTCTTAAGACGGCATTTTTAGTAGCAGTTACCTCGGCTCGGCGGGTGTCCGAATTATCCGCTTTGTCGGTTAGATCGGACTTGTGTAGATTTTATCCAGACAGAGTTATTTTGCGTCTGGATCCCACATTTATCCCGAAAGTAAACACACACTTTCACAGAGCCCAGGAATTAGTATTGCCAGATTTCTGTGCTCATGGTAATCAGCCTTTGGAACTTAAGTGGCACAAGGTGGACGTGCACAGAGCCTTGAAGCTTTACATCAGGCATACCAGTGCTATACGAAAGACTGAGGCCTTGTTCGTGTCCTTTGGTCCCATTAGACTGGGTCTCAAGGTCTCTTCAAATACCATTAGCCAATGGGTGAGACTATGTATAGTCGAGGCGTACAAGGCGAGATCAACCAGTCCACCTAGTGGGATCCAGGCTCATTCAACAAGGAGTGCTGCTTCGTCAGCAGCTTGGGCGACGCAAGCGCCCATTGAAGACATCTGCAGAGCCGCGGCGTGGACTACACCCACAACCTTTATTCGCCACTATAAATTAGATTCCTTCGCTTCGGCTGAGGCTGCTTTTGGGAGGCGTGTACTTCAGAAGGTGTGCGAGGAAGCGCAGCCCATGGTTCAGCAATCTCCCTCCCTTGAACATTGAACTTGGGTATATCCCATGCTGGACTCTCCTTCCAGAGGCATGGGAGAAGAACCGTTGAACTTACCTGAATGGTCTTCTCGATGCCCTGGAAGGGAGAGTCCAAACCCTCCCTATTGAACCATGGGAGTTCCAGTTCACCTACTTGCTTACTCTTGTTTCTTCTTGTTTGTTTAATAAATTGTTGAATTATCACTATTTCGTTTTTTAAAACTGGCTTCTTGGGGCAGCAAGGGGGCGGTACCTAATTAGTATGTTAATTATGTTAATTTAAAACTCAGTCCTACCAATAAGACTTGAGCTAAACCCATGCTGGACTCTCCTTCCAGGGCATCGAGAAGACCGTTCAGGTAAGTTCAACGGTTCTTCTCATTCATCTATGTCATCCATTGCCCAAAGGTGTTTTTCCCCCCAAAAAAAGACAACTGGACTTTGTTTTTCCTTGAAGACATTTTGCTTCTCATCCAAGAAGCTTCTTCAGTTACCTCTGCAGTTCTTCAGAACTGAAGAAGCTTCTTGGGTGAGAAGCAAAATGTCTTCAAGGAAAAACAAAGTCCAGTTGCTGTTTGAAAAAGCACCTTCGGGACAATAGAATTAGATGTGATATCAGAAGAAGTGCTTTAGCCCTGTGTCAGTGCGAATGGATAGATTCCCTCTGTTGCAATTGTGGTGCTGAGTTGCAAATTATTACACTTATTGTGCGATGACACATTCTCTGGTTCCATAGAAGATCTGCATGAAGCAATGTTAGAGGCATCACCTGGATAGCTGAATTGGACATCCAGTTATGAGACCACTGCCATAGCCCCACCCTAGAACTTTTGCAAAGAACTACATAACAATAATACAGTGGTACCTCTACTTACGAACTTAATTCATTCCGTGACCAGGTTCTTAAGTAGAAAAGTTTGTAAGAAGAAACAATTTTTCCCATAGGAATCAATGTAAAAGCAAATAATGCATGCAATTGGGGAAACCACAGGAAGGGGGGGAGGCCCTGTTTCCTCCCAGGAGATTCCTAGAAAGGACCCACGGAGGCTTGTCCCTGTCTTTTCCGGCCCTGTTTCCTCCCAGGAGATTCCTAGAAAGGCCCCACGGAGGCTTCTCCCTGTCTTTTCCGGCCCTGTTTCCTCCCAGGAGATTCCTAGAGAGGCCCCATGGAGGCTTCTCCCTGCCTTTTCCAATCCTTTTTCCTCCCAGGAAATTCCTAGAGAGGCCCCACAGAGGCTACTCCTCGCCTTTTCCAGCCATGTTTCCTCCTAGGAGATTCCTAGAGAGGCCCCAGAGAGGCTTCTCCTCGCCTTTTCTGGCCTGTTTCCTCCCAGGAGATTCCTAGAGAGGCCCCACATAGGTTTCTCCCTATCTTTTCCGGCCCTGTTTCCTCCCAGGAGATTCCTAGAGAGGCCCAATGGAGGCTTCTTCCTGCCTTTTCCGGTTACAGTTTCGGAGGCTCGGGTTTGTGTTCTTGAGAGGAGGCAAAAAAATCTTGAATACCTGGTTCTTATCTAGAAAGGTTTGTAAGTAGAGGCGTTTTGAGGTTATAACAAGAGCCCTGGTAGCTAAGTGATTAGAATGTAGTATTGTAGGCTAATCCTGCCCACAGTCTGGAGTTCAATCCTCACAAGGCTCAAGGTTGACTCAGCCTTGCATCCTTCAGAGGTCAGTAAAATGATGATCCATATTGTTGGGGGCAATATGTTGACATTGCAAACTGATCAGAGAGGGCTGTAAAACACTATGGAGCGGTTCATAAATCTAAATGCTAAACAGTCTATTGCTAAAATTACACGGTTTGTGTGCATACGTTTATTTCTGTCATGTTCTCATCATATGCTAAATAAATCCTGTAGTGAAAGCAGTTTGGACTAGACGTTTTCTAAGGCCCTTCCAATTCTATGAGTCTGTAATTGTTGACTTCCCATCCAATTGTAGGATGTCTTCCAGAAGGACTCTTTGTTATTTGATGAATGAAAATTCTTTTGAACATAATCTTCTTGAATCAATAACGGCCCTCAGTAAATAATGATATAAAGAAAGAAAGAATCCAGCGAACCATATTTTACATTCTGAGATAGACACCCAGGCTTCCAAATTTGGTAACCACGGGTGTAAATATCAGTAGCTGGGGATGGACAACCTTTTCTTAGAGCTGTTATGAGCAGGAACTGTTGAAAATGCCAAATCTGCCTTGTGAGCTCAGCTGAGCCAAATCCTGCCCAGAGGCTGTTACAAGTAGGAAGGCTTGTTCCACTTGCCTGAATTAAAATACCACTGAAGTGCAAGAAAGAAAGAAACAGGGGAAGAAAGGAACCTTGTGAAAAAGATTTGTTCACCTCCCCGCTGGTGCCATCACAGAATAAGATGGCTTTAAAGGGATTAGCAGACAAACACACAACGAAGAGGCCTGTGGCACCTTAAGGGCTAACATAATTCTCAGAACTTTGTGGGGTGCCAAGAGCTCTCTTCACTGGGTTGGACTGAATTCTTAGAAGACCTCGGTAGCACATGTTATGCCTATAGGTTATGGCAATACTCAAAAAATATTTGGAAGGTACAAGATTGTCCTTGACTGCTGAATTGTGAGAAACACCCAATTTATTTTAAAGCTCACCAAGCTGTCTGTCTGTCTGTCTGTCTGTCTGTCTGTCTGTCTGTCTGTCTGTCTGTCTGTCTGTCTGTCTATCTATCTATCTATCTATCTATCTATCTATCTATCTATCATCTCTCTCTCGCTCTCTTTCTCTATCTATCTATCTATCTATCTATCTATCTATCTATCTATCTATCTATCTGTTGCAAAACAAGAGTTGCTTCTTCCAACTTACCTTTCTGGACCAAGTCTTGCTTCTTAAATGCAAATTGTCATCTTCCAATGATGATTCCAAGAGACAAATCTATCTATCTTTCTTTCTTTCTTTCTTTCTTTCTTTCTTTCTTTCTTTCTTTCTTTCTTTCTATCATCTCTCTCTTTCTCTCTTTCTCTATCTATCTATCTATCTATCTATCTATCTACCTATCTACCTACCTACCTACCTACCTATCTATCTATCATCTCTTTCTCTGTCTGTCTGTCTGTCTGTTTGTCAAGTACGTATTGGTAATATACAAAGATCTAATAATGTTTATATACATGATACTAGTTGTATCTGTAGAACTGTGTGTTCAAATGATGGTTTAATGTATTTTGTAAGTAAGGCTTATAGTATTGCATATGTATTGAGAGAGGCTTATAATATTGTACATGTATTGAGAGCATTGACTGATGTAATTGTGTATGACTAGGGTGTATGACTAGGATTGTTCTTGACTAAGATATTTGCCAAAGTAAATAATATTTATACAATTAATGTATCTGGTTATCTGAATTACTACTTGCATCTCTGGGCTATCAGCTTGATATCTACCTCCACATTTCCTCTGTGCATCCTTAGTAACTCAAGGGTTACTGTGCACACTCCTTAACATTTAACAAGTTCTGACAAACTAACCAGGAGATTAATAAATAAGTCTTTTGACAGAGAGTCCTGTTGCAAAACAAGCGTTGCTTCTTCCAACTTACCTTCACGGACCAAGTCTTGCTTCTTCAATGCAAATTGTCATCTTCCAATGATGATTCCAAGAGACAAACCCATCTGGGTTGGCTTCTTTAGCTCTTGCCCATAATGAAAATGTTAGGATGCTTGGCTGCATAGCTAGAGGTATAACAAGCAGGAAGAGGGAGATTATGATCCCGCTATATAGAATGCTGGTGAGACCACATTTGGAATACTGTGTTCAGTTCTGGAGACCTCACCTACAAAAAGATATTGACAAAATTGAACGGGTCCAAAGACGGGCTACAAGAATGGTGGAAGGCCTTAAGCATAAAACGTATCAGGAAAGACTTAATGAACTCAATCTGTATAGTCTGGAGGACAGAAGGAAAAGGGGGGACATGATCGAAACATTTAAACATGTTAAAGGGTTAAATAAGGTCCAGGAGGGAAGTGTTTTTAATAGGAAAGTGAACACAAGGACAAGGGGACACAATCTGAAGTTAGTTGGTGGAAAGATCAAAAGCAACATGAGAAAATATTATTTTACTGAAAGAGTAGTAGATCCTTGGAACAAACTTCCATCAGACGTGGTAGATAAATCCACAGTAACTGAATTTAAACGTGCCTGGGATAAACATATATCCATCCTAAGATAAAATACAGAAAATAGTATAAGGGCAGACTAGATGGACCAGGAGGCCTTTTTCTGCCGTCAGACTTCTATGTTTTCTATGTTTTCTAGTCTTTGCAGCAAGAGTGGGCAGCCCCCGGCCACGGGCCATCTCTGTTCCTTAGCTGCAGAGTTTGCAGCCGACAGAGCCGCAAGGCATCCTGTCAGTGAGCTGATCAGCTGGCTGGTGAGAAACAAATGCTGCTTTTCACACTACTGTAAGCAAGAGAAAACAGCAGTCTTTTACCTGCGGGTCACCAATCAGCTGCCTGGCAAGCAAAATGCCTTCCTGACTTCCTTCCTTGGCAGCTAATCAGTATGCTAAGTTAGCGGGTGGGAACAGATTCCTGATTTCATGCTGGTTTCATGCTGGAGTCAGGTAGCACTTCATTTTAACCACCACAGCAAGAGCGAAAATTTTGAGAAAGAGGAAAAGAAGTTTATCCAGCTTCAAGCCAGAGATTGCAAACAGAGCTGGTTCCTCCCAGGCAGGATCCTGCATCTCAGCTCTCCAGATCCTTGATTTAAGATTCAATTTTGGTTACCCACATTTGTTGGTTGACATTTGAAGCTGCCAGCTGTTAGACCATTCAGCTATATGGTCAAGATCCATTTGAAGGGTAGCAGCATTGTTGGCGATATTAAATAGTTTAATATCATCGGCAAAGAGAACACAGTTGCTTATAATATGGTCACAAAGATCATTTATGTAGAGTATGATGAGTGTTGGTCCTAAAACACTGCCAGTTCTAAGTTACTTCTCTCCTTGTTTAGTTTCCACCCATTGCTTCAGGTGCTTTGTGTTCTGTCTGGGTCCCCCCAGACGCCAACACCAACCAAAAAGAGTATCCAGACACACTGGTAAAAAGCAAAGGCAGTTTATATACTGGAAAGCAAACACAGGTAACAAAAACTGTTCTTACAGACAGGAACACGATGCAGTTGCACAGAGGTTTCACGAAGGCCAGGCAATAAAACAGGATTCTTGCTGGCAAAAACAACTCTGAAGATAATAAAACCCACGCCTCCCCCACGTCTTCCAGGCTTCTAGGCCACAAGCCAAGATCAGAGACGCCAAGAATCGAAGCAAGGTCACAGGACTCCCAGTTGATAACTCTCCACGAGACTGTAAGGGCGGGCCTGCCTTTTCAACCCTGCTGAGGAGAACCACACCCAAACCCAGCTGTTGCCAATTCAGGGATAGGAATATCTTTCTAATTGGCCCCTTCTTTGAGCTGCACGTCTCTGCCTCATGTCTATTATAGCTTGTGCGTCTTCATCCAATGAAGCCAGGCTACTAGCTGGGGAGAGGCCCCCCCCCGGGGGTCTCAGGCTGCTCTCCCTCCTCCTCCTCCTGACGTTCCTCTCCACCATCTGCCTGGTCCTCCCCCTCCTGGTCACTGTCCTCCTCCTCTGGGCATGGATCCGGCAGAGCTCCAGCCGGTCCCTGAGGAGCCTCAGGCTGAATCACAACACTTTGGAGAACAGCTTGACTCCTTCTTCTTTGTGGCAACCTCTGAGATATTAGAACACTGCTATCATGTCTCCCCTGGTCTTTCTTTTCATTAAACTAGCCATGCCCAGTTCCTGCAACCATTCTTCATTACTAGCAAGCATTTACAGCAAACCCGAGTGAGGCCAAATGGCCAATATGGGTATGTTTGCCAAAATCATGCAAATCTCACAATAACACTTGTTTCAGTGTGTCTGGGGCAAATATGGAAGTTATAGCATGGATGGAGGATGAGAGACATTGAAACTCTGGAGAAGGTGCAAAAAAGAGCAACCAAGATGATTAAGGGATTGGAAACCAAGACGTACGAAGAGAGACTGAGGGAACTGGGCATGGATAGCCTAGAGAAAAGGCGGGCCAGAGTGGACATGATAGCAGTCTACAAGTACACGAGGGGATGTCACAGAGAGGAGGGGATCATTTTATTCTTCAGGGCACCAGAGGGCCGGACGAGGAACAACGGTTGGAAGCTGACCAAGGAGAGATTCAACATGGAGATAAGGAGGAACTTCCTGACGGTCAGAGCGATCAACCAATGGAACAACCTACCAGCAGACGTTGTGAACTCCAACACTCTGGACATTTTTAAGAGAAGATTGAACTGCCACTTGACTGGTGTACTATAGGGTTCCTGCTTGGGCAGGGGGTTGAACTCGATGGCCGTCATGGTCTCTTTCAACTGTAACAAACAAACAAACAACAAACAAACAAAGTATTCTCTCTCCCTGTGGATGCTCATGGTCAACTAAGTTCCTTACAGGAAGCTTATATTTTTTCCCTCTTTCCTCCAGCTGGTCCTGTTCGGATATCTGGAAATGGGTGGATGTAATTCAAGATGCCGGTAACCAGATACAGAGTCCTGCATGGCACAGAACGAAGCTGTTTGTAGGGATTAGCTGGCTCTGTTTTGTCCGCTCCATCAGAATTAGGAAAGCAAGGCATGTTCTGTGTCTCTTCCATCAAGCGGTGTCATCTTGCTGAACCCAGGAGCCCTGCTTTCTCTGTTGCAGTGGCTACTCTGTGAAGTAGCATCTCTCTGGAGATCTGGATGTCTTCAATCCTGTTAGCCTTTTTGTAAGGCACTAAAAGATCTGGCTGTTTTCCCAGGCATTATTGCGGGGAGGTTTGCTCTGCTGGTCAATGTTATTTTTTATTGTCAGCTGGAATTATTTTCTGCCACCTCAGATGTTGGTTGCTCGGATTGTCGCTTTGATTATTTTTGGTTTTTCTTCTGAATGCCACCCAGGGTCATTGCTGTGAAATGGTGGCTGTAAAAATTGTGTCAATATATCTAGTTTGATGAGAAGAAGGACCAGGGGAGACATGATAGCAGTGTTCCAATATCTCACCAGTTGCCCCAAAGAAGAAGGAGCCAACCCATTCTCCAAAGCCCCTGAGGGAAGAACAAGAAGCAATGGGTGGAAACTAAACAAGGAGAGAAGCAACTTAGAAAGGAAAGGGGCGGCATACAAATCTAATAAATAAAATAAACTAAGGAGAAATTTCCTGACAGTTAGAACAGTTAATAAGTGAAGCAGCTTACCTCCAGAAGTTGTGAATGCTCCAATGCTGGAAGTTTTAAAGAAGATGTTGGATAACAATCTGTCTGAAGTAATAATAATTTAATAATAATAATAATTTATTAGATTTGTATGCCGCCCCTCTCTGAGTGTAGGGTTTCCTGCCTAAGCAGGAGGTTGGACTAGAAGACCTCCAAGATCTATACACAAATAATAATGATAATGATAATGATAATGATAATGATAATGATAATGATAATAATAATAATAATAACAACAACAACAACAACAACAATAATAATAATAATAATAACAACAACAATAACAATAATAACAGCAACAAAAACAACAACGAGTGCCCATACCCATTATTCAATGCCTGTAGATGGTGAAAATGCCCCCCTCCCCCCTGGAGGCCTTCTGGAAGCCTGAAACAGCCCATTTCCCAAACTCTGGTGGGCCTGGCAGGCCAGTTTTTTGCCCTCCCCAGGTTCCAGAGGCAAAAATGCCCTCCCCCATCCCTCTGGAGACTCTCTGGAAGCCAAAAATGCCCTCCCAGAGCCTCTGGGCGAGCCCAAAATCAGCTGGCCCACACACATATGCACATCAGAGCTGAGCTAGGGTAACAGCTCATGTGCCAGAAGCTATGACTCCACGTGCCACCTGTGGCATCCGTGCCCTAGGTTCGCCATCATCGGTTTAGTCTCTGTTTATGTACTAGTGGTTTGCCCTGTAAGTGTTTTTCGGAGTCTTCTTGGTAGTTCCTTGCTTACACTGTTGTGTGTTGCTAGCTTGTTTGTCTCAATTGATGAAGGAAGCATTGACTTTCTTAGATCCAAACTTTGGCTACTTGTCTTAGGAAAGTTCCTGTGGTTGTTTTCTGCACTGACATTTAAGGCAGGCCCTTCACTAGATTAGCTAAATAGTTTCACAGGAAATATCTACCTAAATACCAGTTGCTGAACCATACGCTAAATAAATAAAAGGGGAGGAGTGGGAACATTAAAGAAACAGAAATATTTACAGGGCATCCTTTTTAGATTGAACTCTTTCCAAGGGGGGATTGCAACAAGCACATTAACCATTGGAAATCAATGCATGTTTGAAGCATTAAAGCATTGCAACATTCCAGGAACACTATCTAAAAAGAACAGTCAGCAGGACAGGTACAGTAGTTATCTATTGCATCTATTTCCAGCTAAAAAGATCCTTAGCTAAGAAGGGAAGAATTTATCTCATCATCATTGGAGTGTATTTCTCATCATGCCAGATAGTTGGCTGGGATTTTTGGTCATTGGAGTCTAGTATCATCTGGACTATTCTATTCTATTCTATTCTATTCTCCTCATTCTCCTCCTCCTCCTCCTCCTTCTCCTCCTCTTCCTCCTTCTTCTTCTTCTTCTCCTCCTCCTCTTCCTCCTTCTCCTCCTCCTCCTCTTCCTCTTCCTCCTCCTCTTCTTCTTCTCCTTCTCCTTCCCTTCCTCCTCCTCTTCCTCCTCCTTCTCCTTCCGTTTAAATCACTGTTGACTCTTGGCGACCGCCTGAATTGGTCTTTTCAGTATTCATGGCAAGATTTCAGAAGCTGTTTGTCATTGCCTTCTTCCTATGGGCTGAGAGAGAGAGTTCCAAATATGCTTTTCCCCAAAAAGCAGCTGGACCTAGTTTCATACATCTGTATTCCAACAACTTAAGTGATTACAGTAGTCAAGAAACAACAACGACAAGACATCGGATGACATAATCTCAGCCCAGACTACATGTGTGTCATGCTGGGCCTCTGCCTGATCACTACCTATTTTTGGTCACCCCACTACAAAAAGGACATTGAAACTCTAGAGAAAGTACAGAAAAGAGTCACCAGAACAATAAAGGGACTGGAAACCAAGACAAACGAAGAGAGGTTGCTAGAACTGAGCATAGATAGTCTAGGAAAAAGGAGGGCCAGAAGGGACATAATAGCAGTATGTAGATATTAGAGGGGTTGCCACACAGAGGAGGGGGTCATCACATTATTTCCCAAGGCACCAGAGGGTCAGACCAGGAGCAATGGATGGCAACTGACCAAGGAGAGATTCAACCTGGAAATAAGGAAGAACTTTCTGCCAGTGAGAGCGATCAACCAGTGGAACAGCTGGCCAGTGGAGATTGTGAACACCCCATCACTTGACACATTCAAAAGGAAATTGGACTGCCATCTGGCTGGGGTGGTGTAGGGTTTCCTGCTTGAACAGGGGGCTGGACTTGATGACCTGCAAGGTCCCTTTCAACTCTAATACATAAATAAGCAGGCAGGCAGGCAGGCAGGCAGGCAGGCAGGCAGGCAGGCAGGCAGGCAGATAGATAGATAGATAAAATACAACCCAAGTTTCTACAGACAAAAACAAAGCTGCACCAAAGGTTCACCCATGTCCTCCATCTCTACATGCAAGAAGTAAAAAGCAAAAATAAAATAAAATAAAATCCACCCTTTCGCTGTATGGGTATATGGATGATATATATGGATATTCTCAGTCATTCTAGATCATGGCTGACCTACAGGTGCTTTTTCAAGAGGCAACTGGACTTTCTTGAATGAGAAGCTACAACATCTTCAATGAAAAGCCAGGTCTAGTTACCTGTTGAAAAAGCACTGTTGGGATATATGGATAATATTTTTGTCAAAATTAAAACACAGGAAGTGGAAACTTTTACCAAACACATCAAAACTGTGTATAACAATGTTTTTAAATTGATTTAACCCCATTGTTGACTTACAAAAGTTCATTTAGTAACTGTTCAAAGTTATAATGATATTGAAAAAAGTGACTTATGTCCATTTTCCCACATATCTGTTACAGCATCCCTATGGTCACATGATCCAAATTCAGATGCTTGGTGACTGGTCCATAATTATGACCATTACAGTGTCCCGGGGTCATGTGATACACTTTTGCAACCTCCTTGATGAGCAAAGTCAATGGGGAAACCAGATTCAATTAACAACTGTGTTCCTAACTTAACAGCTGCAGTGACTCACTTAACCAAGGGTCCCCAAACTTGGTCACTTTAAGAGTTGTGGACTTCAACTCCCAGAATTCTCCAGCCAGATTTTCTGGCTGGAGAATTCTGGGAGTTGAAGTCCACAACTCTTAAAGTGGCCATGTTTGGAGACCTCTGCACTTAACAAATTTGCGAAAACTCATAGAATGGGGCAAAACTCACTTCACAAAATTTTCACTTAGCGACATAAATTTCAGGCTCAGTGGTGGTCGTAAGTCAAGGACTACATGTATTAGTTTGTTGAGAGCAAACGCTGCAAGGAGAAGATGGGTTTAGCAAGCCAACTTGCCGCTGTCTTAATACAGAGCATTTGCTAGTCCAGTGATTGCAAACCTATGGCACGGGTGCCACAGATAGCACGCCGAGCCATATCTGCTGGCACATGAGCCATTACCCTAGCTCTGCTCCAACATGCATGTGTGTGCCGGCCAGGTGATTTTTGGCTTGCATAGAGGTTTTGGTGCTAAAGCCCACTGCAACAACATCACCAAAAAAGCCTCTAGAGTTGTTAACCTGATCCTACGCAGCTTCTGCTCAGGCAATCTCACTCTACTCACAAGAGCCTACAAAACTTTTGCCAGACCCATCTTAGACTACTGCTCATCTGTCTCCAACCCATACCACATCTCAGACATCAACACCCTTGAAAATGTCCAAAGATATTTCACCAGAAGAGCCCTTCACTCCTCCACTGAAAACAGAATATCCTACGAAAATAGACTTACAATCCTAGGCCTAGAAAGCCAAAACTACGGCGTCTAAAACATGATCTGAGTATTGCCCACAAGATCATATGCTGCAATGTCCTACCAGTCAATGACTACTTCAGCTTCAACCGCAACAACACAAGAGCACGCAACAAATTCAAACTCAATACGAACGGTGCCAAACTTGACTGTAAAAAATATGATTTCAACAAACGAGTTATCGAAGCGTGGAACTCATTACCGGACTCAATTGTGTCAACCCCTAACCCCCAACACTTCTCCCTCAAACTCTCCACGATTGACCTCTCCAGATTCCTAAGAGGCCAGTAAGGGGCGTACATAAGTGCACTGGTGTGCCTTTCGTCCCCTGTCCAATTGTCTTTCCTTTCTTTCACCTATTTTATATATTCTCTTCCTGTCATATTTCCTCTCCTCTAAGCCCACTTTCACCCTTTTTATATTATCACATGTCTATTTTCTTCCTATGTACTTGTGTATTGGACAAATGAATAAATAAAAATAAAAATAAATAAATGTTTGGCCTACGGAGGGCCTCCAGGGGAGGCGGCGAGGGTGTTTTTGCCCTCCCCAAGCTCCAAGAAAGTCTATGGAGCCTGAGGAAGGTGAAAATGGGCCTGCCGGGCCCATCAGAAGTCAGAAAATGGGGGAGCCAGGGCATGTGGGGGGCATTGAGTATAGGTGTAGGCACGCGCACACGTGCAATAGCACTCACATGCACTATTTTGGGACCCGAGGCAAAAAAAGAGGTTCGCCATCACTGTCCTAGTCAGTTTCAATTAGATGAGATTAAATCACAAAGATGCAGCATCTGGAGACTCCAGCTTGGGCCGGACATCCGAATGGCGCCCAGGAGATTCTCCAAACCCTATTAGGCCAGTTAATCCGATTGGAGAAAAACATTGAAGGCCTCCATGAACTTCCCAGCCGTAATAACTTTCCGTGTCTGTCTAACCTTTTAAGATGAATTGCCTCAAAGCGGTTGTGCAGCACAGCGTAATGATTTTGAAATCTCTTTTAGTCTCCTGTTCCAGCTGTCCTCTTTTTTACTGGATCAACATAAATCATTGGAATTATTATTACTATGAGTAGTATGGATGGACACTCAGTATATAGTCGACCATCTATCTCTAGCCCTCCCTTCCAATGTCACCAGAGCCAACAAAAGAGAATCTTCCTCATTTATTCATTAGACAAATTTGTATTGGCCCCCAAACCAGTAATGGGCAGCCAAACTTTTTACTGCCACACTATGGGTGTGGCTTATTTTGTGGGTGTGGCCTAATGGTCAGGTGACTGGGTAGGAGTGGTTTGGTGGCCATGTGACTGTTCTGTCTGGGTCACTCCGGAAGCTATAACCAACCCAAAAAGATAAGCCAGACACACCGTAAAATTCAAATACAGATTTATAATGTTCAAGGAAAACGAAGCTAACAGAAAATGTCCTTACAAAGCAGGAAAACAGTGGAACTCCAAATATATACACGAAGGCAATTGTCCATGCATCAATATGGGATTCTTGCTGCCAAGACGAGGCTGTAGATAACAGACATACACCTCCCACGGTTCTTCAAGACTGCTGGGCCACAAGCCAGGAACAGAGACGCCGAGAAACAATGCAGGTTACAGGAACTCCAAACTGATAACACTCCACATGGCTTCAATAGCTTGCCTGCCTTATAAACCCTTCCCTGCTAATGAGGACCACACCCAAGCCCTGATGTTCCTTATTCAATGCTGATAATATCTCCTCAATTGCTCCTTCCTTTGATCTAAACATCTCTGTTGTATGTCAATGACAGCTTGTGCCTCGTCACCTAATGACTCCAAGCTACTGGCAGGGGAGGGCCCCTCCCCGGGGCTTCCATGCTGTTCTTCCTCGTCACATTCCTGACTGGACCCTCCCCTGTCCGACTGCTCAGCCCCCTCCTCTTTGCTGTCAGCCTCCTCCGGGCATGGAGCCAGCAGAGACGCAGCTGGCCTTTGATCTGCCTCAGGCTGAACCACAACAGTGACCAGGTGGGAGTGGCTTGAATGATCATCATCGTTCAAGTGAACTGTTAAGTGCTCGACTTACAACTTTACCAGTGTTGCTCACTGGAGTGACAATTTTCTTCACATTTCTCGTGCTCTCCTTCCTGGGTGCCCCCTCCCCCGCCTCAGGCTGGGTTGCTAGGCAAATGGGTGCTACCAGAAGCATAAATGCTGCCAGTGCCGCTTCCACCCACGCCTTCTGGAGGTGGCCGTGTGAGGCTGGAGGGGAGCCGGGCAGGAGAGAGGGAAGCTCGTCTGAGGCCAGGAAGGAGGAAAGAGGAAAAAAGCGAGGAGCGCAGATGCAGCAGTAGGGAAAAAAAGGAGAGCCAAGCCGAGACCAGTAATCGAGGAAGTAACAACTGCTTATCAGCTAGAGCTGCACACGCATCTTCATTTCTGCTAGTGGAGCTGCGTTCCACACCTGCATCGTGCCTGCTGCCCACCCCTGCCCCAAACCCACCCACAGCATAAAACCCACCATATCCCTACCTCCTCCCTATCCCCAGGGTAACAGCAACAACAGAATCAGATCAATTCAATTCAATTCAATTTATTAGATTTGTATGCCGCCCCTCTCCGAAGACTCGGGGCGGCTCACAACAATAATAAAAACAATATTCCTGCGAAAACAAATCTAATATTGAAAAACAGATAAAACCCTATCATATTTAAAAAAGCAAATAACATATACATACCCAAACATAAATATTAAAAAAAAGCCTGGGGGAAAGGTGTCTCAACTCCCCAATGCCTGGCGGTATAGATGGTTCTTGAGTAATTTACGAAAGACAAGGAGTGTGGGGGCAGTTTTAATCTCCGGGGCGAGTTGATTCCAGAGGGCCGGGGCTGCCACACAGAAGGCTCTTCCCCTGGGGCCCGCCAAACGACATTGTTTGGTCGATGGGATCCGGAGAAGGCCAACTCTGTGGGACCTTATCGGTCGCTGGGATTTGTGCGGTAGAACAACCATTAAAGGAGAATATTTGTAGCTCAGGTTTGACATGAAGGATCCTTGCTGTCAGTGCACCAAATAGCATATGAGAAATAAATCAGATTCCAGTCCAATTCTCTCATCCAAGGTTCGATTTATTAGAGCCGTGCTGGTCACGCGGTTGCCATCCCGATACTAACTTCCTTCCAGTACCCCACCCAAGTTAAGGTTCATCCCCCACACCCACAAGTTCATCACGAGGACCAGTCTGAGTGCAGGGATCTTACCAACCTTCTCCTTACAGCCACTGATGCAGAACAAAAACTGACCTTGGACTCTAAGAAAGGTCTAAGAAACCCTAACCATACATACAAACTGGGTGAAACCATACTCAACACAGGTGACTGTGAGAGAGATCTAGGAGTCTTGGTAGACAACCAACTAAACATGAGCCAGCAATGTGCAGCGGCAGCTAAAAAGGCCAATACAGTCTTGAGCTGCATCAGCAGAGGGATACAATCTAGGATTCAGGAGGTAATAATTCCACTCTATAATGCCCTAGATCACACCTAGAGTACTGCATTCAATTTTGGGCTCCACGCTACAAAAAAGACATTGAAACTCTGGAAAAAATACAGAAGAGGTCAACCAGAATGATAAAGGGACTAGAAACCAAAGCACACAAGGAAAGTTTGCAGGAACCGGGCATGGATGGTCTAGTGAAGAGGAGGTCCAGGGGGGGACATGCTAGCAGTCTTACAGAAGTAGTGAAGCTGGATGGGGTGTTTTTGCATGCAAAACAATATAATTAGCTTTCTCTTTTCCCTATTGGGTGCTTGTATACTATTTGGTAAAGGACCCTAAGTTCCTGGGCTTTCCATCTCTGCATTCCATTGGGTGACCTAGGGCTGGCTGGTGTTTCTCAAGTCTTGGACTGTTATGGCTTGGTTTCCATCCCCCCCCCAATTCCTCCCTAAATTCCAGTCCTCTCTTCCCTCCCTCCCCTCGCTAATTCGTGCTGTCAGCCGTGACACTATCTTCCCATCCTGGTGGGTCAGGTGGATGTATAACAGAGAGAGGCAGACTTTTAAATACCTTGGTCCCATCCATGTAAGGTTTTAGAATAGAATGGAATATGGAATGGAATATGAATAGAATGGAATGAAAAGGAATGGAATGGAATGGAATAGAATAGAATAGAATAGAATAGAATAGAATAGAATAGAATTCTAATTTGGCCAAGTGGGATTGGATACACAAGGAATTTGTCTTTGGTGCATACGCTCTCGGTGTACATAAAAGAAAAGATATATTTGTCAAGAATCATGAACTAAAACATGAGACAATAAACAGTGCCTTGAATTGTAGCCGGAAGTAGGTTAGCAGCCAGTGGTGGCATTATTGGTAGTATTACCAGCTTTTATAGTAATACTGTTGTATTTGGCTGGGTTTATATGGCATGATAATCCACAAAAGATCTAACTGAGATTAACACAACCATGTTGTTTTTTTCCTCCCATGGGATACTTTTCTCCAGATTAAAGACTCTCCAGTTCTTTCACCCATGTGTAATACAGACAAACACATCTGTCATGCAGTCAGCTTTAGGATTCAATGTGGCAGTTTTAATTATTATTTTTACGTTGTGGACTGAGAGTACCCAGGCCCTCTGGGGAAGGCAATGTTGTACTTTTTCTGAAGAATTATGGGTGTGGGCAAATTTATACATGGGATAGAAAAAGTGGATAGAGAAAAATTATTTTCTCTATCACACAATACTAGGACAAAGGGGCACTCCCCAAAGCTCATAGATAAGAAAGTGAGGACAAATTAAGGGAAATATTTCTTCACCCAGAAGGTCGTTGGTTTGTGGAATTCACTTCCAGAAGAGGTCGTGACAGCTGTCAGCCTGGATAGCTTCAAGGCAGGATTAGACAGATTCATGGATGCCAAGTGTATCGGTGGTTATTGAAATGGATGTCCAAGTGCTGCCTTTATGTTGGTTGAGGCAGGCAGGATCCCTTTGAGTACCATTTGTTGGGGGTCAAGGGAAAGGGAGGGTCTTGCCTTCTCTTTCTGCTCAAGATCCCCAAGGGCAATTGGTGGGCCACTATGTGACACAAAATGCTGGACTCGACGGGCTTTGGCCTGATTCAGCATGGCTCTTCTTATGTTCTTACACAGTTGTGCAAATAGGCAAAGACAGTGGTGCCTCTTGGGAGTCAACAAATGTTGCACATACATGTTCTTGAACCTACAACCTGGTCTCACATTTATAGTAGGTTTTATTGTTAACCCTCATTCCTACCAATGGATTAGTAATTACAATCCTGTAGACCAGTGATGGCGAACCTTTTCCCCCATAAGTGCCGAAAAGGGCATGGGTGCATGCTATCGTGCATGCGCGAGTGCTCATACCCATAATTCAGTGCCTGGGGAGGGCGAAAACAGTTTGCCCTTGCACCCTATAAGGCCCTCTGGAGGCTGGAAACAGCCTGTTTCCCAACTTCTGTTGGGGCCAGTAGGCTCGTGTTTCGCTCTCCCCAGGCTCCAAATTTATTTATTTATTTTATTTGTTTATTTATTGGATTTGTATGACGCCCCTCTCCGTAGACTCAGGGCGGCTAACAACAATGATAAAAACAGCATGTAACAATCCAATACAATAGTAAAATAACTAAAAAAAACCTTATTATAAAAACCAAACATACATACAGACATACCATGCGTAAATTGTAAAGGCCTAGGGGGAAAGAATATCTCAGTTCCCCCATGCCTGACGGCAGAGGTGGGTTTTAAGAAGTTTACGAAAGGCGAGGCGGGTGGGGGCAATTCTAATCTCTGGGGGGAGTTGGTTCCAATGGGATGGGGTCGCCACAGAGAAGGCTCTTCCCTTGGGTCCCGCCAAACGACATTGTTTAGTTGACGGGACCTGGAGAAGGCCAACTCTGTGGGACCTAACTGGTCGCTGGGATTCGTGCAGCAGAAGGCGGTCCCTGAGATAATCTGGTCCGGTGCCATGAAGGGCTTTATAGGTCATAACCAACACTTTGAATTGTGCTTCTTTGGAGCAAGGGGAGGGTAAAAACGTCCTCCCCCATCCTCCCAAGGCTCTCTGGAAGCCAAAAACGACCTCCCAGAGCCTCTTTATAAGCCAAAAACCAGCTGGCTCATGTGCCAGCCGATATGGCTCTGCGTGCCAGCTGTGGCACCCATGCCATGGGTTCGCCATCACTGCCGTAGACGCTGCAAAATTGTTCTGCAATCCTTTGTAGCTGTAACTCTGCTTCATGATTGCCTGTGCAAGGAGAGAGAGAAAAGAGAGAAACAAAGAAAGAAATCTCTTAACCTTTGATGGTACAACAAAAGCAACATTAAAGTGTTGGATAAATGCCTCAAATAAATGAAAAAGCAGCCACTTACTGTGTTCTATTTTTTCGTTTTAATTGAACGAAAGTGATGGCTGGCATGATCTGCTGTTGATTAATTTGCTGCTGGGCTGACTTTTCATTTTCCATATGGTATTACCAAGTAGCAAGGGAGGGGAGGGGGGGGAGGGAAAAAAACTCCCAGGAAATTCAACCACTCCGACTCGTGTACGAAGTCACTGGAGGATAGCACTATTGCAAAAGACAAAAGCATTAACTTGATTTCAGAAATAAGCTGTGCTTTTAATAGAGACTACAGTGCAAATCCTTCATGCATTTTTTTTCTCTTTCTGTGAGCTGGAGAAACACCTGCTGTTATGTGTGCCACCGACTCCCCTCTGGAAGCAATCTGGTTACAACAGGTGTTAACAAAGTGAGAAGCAGGTAACTTAGGAACTGAGCTTGCGGCTTTGCCGTTGAGATGTAATCATTGGCCTATGGTGCTGAATAATAGCACCCGTATCTGCTCCTCAGATTTTCAAGAGACCCAGTTTCGCCTAGTGGTTAAGGGCACCAAGGTAGGATCGGGAGACTGGGGGTTGCAAACCTGTTTTAGGCATGAAAGCTGCCTATGTGACTTTGGGCCAGTCAGGAGTTTGTGAGTTCTAGTCCTGCCTTAGGCATGAAAGCTGGCTGAGTAACTTTAGTATTGTATCCAGTTCTGGTCACCACACTTCAAAAGAGATATAGAGACTCTAGAGAGGGTGCAGAAAAGAGCAACTAAAATGATAAAGGGACTAGAGACCAGGTCATACGAGGAAAGGTTGCTGGAACTGGGCATGGATAGTAGAAACATAGAAACATAGAAGTCTGACGGCAGAAAAAGACCTCATGGTCCATCTAGTCTGCCCTTATACTATTTCCTGTATTTTATCTTACAATGGATATATGTTTATCCCAGGCATGTTTAAATTCAATTACTGTGGATTTACCAACCACGTCTGCTGGAAGTTTGTTCCAAGGATCTACTACTCTTTCAGTGAAATAATATTTTCTCACATTGCTTTTGATCTTTCCCCCAACTAACTTCAGATTGTGTCCCCTTGTTCTTGTGTTCACTTTCCTATTAAAAACACTTCCCTCCTGAACCTTATTTAACCCTTTAACATATTTAAATGTTTCGATCATGTCCCCCCTTTTCCTTCTGTCCTCCAGACTATACAGATTGAGTTCATTAAGTCTTTCCTGATACGTTTTATGCTTAAGACCTTCCACCATTCTTGTAGCCCGTCTTTGGACCCATTCAATTTTGTCAATATCTTTTTGTAGGTGAGGTCTCCAGAACTGAACACAGTATTCCAAATGTGGTCTCACCAGCGCTCTATATAAGGGGATCACAATCTCCCTCTTCCTGCTTGTTATACCTTGTTATACCTTATAGTCTAGTAAAAAGAAGGGCTAGGGGGGACATGATAGCTGTATACAGGTACTTGAGGGGTTGCCACAGAGAGGAGGGGGACATACTGTTTTCCAGGGCACCAGAGGGTCGGACGAGGAACAATGATTGGAAACTGACCAAGGAAAGATTCAACCTGGAGATAAGAAAGAATTTCCTGACAGTGAGAGCGATCAACCAGTGGAACGGCCTGCCAGTGGAGGTTGTGGACTCCCCAACTTTGGACACTTTCAAGAGGAGATTGGACTGCCATTTGGCTGGGGTGATGTAGGATTTCCTGCTCAGGCAGGGGGTTGAACTTGATGACCTGTAAGGTCCCTTTCAACTCAAACAAACAAACAAACAAACAAACAAACAAATAAATAAATAAATAAATAAATAAACAAACAAACAAACAAACAAACAAACAAACAAACAAACAAATAAAAATAAATAAAAAATCATGAGGAGATTGTGAATTCTAGTCCTGCCTTAGGCATGAAAGCTGGCTGAGTAACTTTAGGCCAATCATGAAGAGATTGTGAGTTCTAATCCTGCCTTAAGCATGAAAGCTGGCTGTGTGACTTTGGGCCAATCAGGAGGATACTCTGCCCCATTTTATGACCTTTCTTGCCACAGTTGTTAAGTGAATCGCTTCCCCATTGTCTTTGCTTTTAAGAAGGCTGCAAAAAAGAATCCCACGTCCACAGGACCAGGAGGGGGTTGCAACTTACCTCCACTACTGGTGCTGATTTGAGTGCAGCTCCGAGTCACCGTTGGGCGCTCGCACACATAGGAGCGAGATTTGGCTTCTGCACATGAGCAGGAAACAAATTTTGTGAGAAGACATGCGGGCGTGCAAGACATGTGCAGAAGCAAAAAAAATTACCAAAATCTCATGCGCCCGCACGTCCACTTGTGAGATTTTGCTACCTGTGCATGCGCAGAAACCAAATTTTGCTTGACGCATGCGTGTGTCCTTTAGGCCAGTGTTTTTCAACCAGTGTGCCATGGCACACTAGTGTGCCGCGAGACATGATCAGGTGTGCCGTGGGGAAATTAAACATGGGTCCCCAAACTACCATTTCTGCCAGGATGTCCCATTTGTGTTCATCGAAACAGGCCCAGGTTTCACACTAAATGTGTATAAATACATTTAGAAACTATATTATTAACTATATGTATAATATGTACTGTGTTAGAGTGTCATTTTGTGTCATTTTGGTTGGTGGTGTGCCCCAGGATTTTGTAAATGTAAAAAATGTGCCGCAGCTCAAAAAAGGTTGAAAATCACTGCTCTAGGCATCTGGAGCTGTGTGCACAGCTCCATTTTCACTACTGGAATGCCATCTCCCGGGATGCTGCGACCCTCATAAAAATGAGTCGCCAAGTGTCTGGATGTTGATCGCGTGACCATGGGGATACTGCAATGATCGTAAGTGTGAAAAACATTCTTAATATTAAGTCACTTTTTTTCGGTGCTGTTGATTGTAACTTTGAACTATCACTAAATGAACTGTCGTAAGTTGAGGACAGGAGCGGGCTAGCATTCCTGGCCCTACCAGAATGGGCCGGGAGTGCACCCCCACTTCCCTCTCTTGCGTGCGTGGTCACACAAGATTCAGCTTCTGCGCATGCTCAGAAGCTGAAAGTTGCATGAGTGCGGTTTCTGGGTTTTTTCGCTTCTGCGCATGCAGAAACCCGGAAATGGGCAAACAAGTAAGTGCCTGCTCGCCGCTGCCCACCATCATTTGCCTCCCCACCGCCCGCTTGCCATGCTCGCCTCTCGCTCTTGGGGCAAACTGCGGCAGTACAGGAGGTGGGGGAGCCAGTGTGAGAGGCGAGCAAGGGGCAAACGGCGGGGGAAGGCAACTCTCGTGGTGGGGCAGGGCAGGTGTAGGTCCGAGGAAGCGCCAGTGGCATGTGCACGCCCAGCATCGCCACCAGTGCTCGCCTACTGTTCTGTCTGGGTTCCCCCAGACCTCAACACCAACTGGAAAAAACAGCCAGACACGCTGGTAAAAGCAAAAGTACTTTATAGCTTGAAAAATAAACACAGAGAAAAACCTGTTCTTCCCAACAGGCAGGCTAGGAGACTTTACAGCAGAGTCCTGATGTCCAGACAATACAGCAAACTTCTTGCTGGCACACCCACCACTGTAGAGCATAAGACCCCCACCTTTCCCCCCCCAAGGTTTCAGTATTCAAAGTCACAAACCAGAATTCCAAGACGCCAAAGATCACAGCCAGGTCCCAGGACTCCCAAAGATAATACTCCACAAGCCAGGAAGGGTGGGTCTGCCTTTTCAGCCTTTCCGGAGAGCACCACACCCAAACCCAGCTGTTGCCTCTTTAGTGCTTAAAGTACCTAGCCAATTGGTCCCTTCTTTGTGTTGCTCTTCTCTGTCGCAGATCGATTATTGCTTGTGCATTTTCCTCTAAGGAATCCAGGCTGCTTGCTGGGGAGAGCTGCCTCTCGGGGGCCTCTGGCTGTTCCCCCTCTTCCTCAGCCTGGGATTCCTCCTCCTCGTCTGCCTGCACCTCCTGTTCCTCATCCTCCCCCTCTGAGCAGGAAACCGACAGAAGATCAGCCGTTCCCTGAGGGGCCTCAGACGGAATCACAACACCTACGTGCTACATGGCCACCAGCAGAATGGCGTTCCCCACCGTTGAGGCTGGCGCCCACCACTGGTTGAGGACTACCTGTAGCATTATTGCAGTAATTGTACCCTTTGTACATCAGTTTTGGAGATGTGTTTTGATTAAACTATGATATTCCGCAGCATTAATGGTCTTGTAAGTTGCTAAGGTTGATGGACAGAATGAATGAACATGCCTCTAATCACAGGCTGTATCTAAATAATGCACTGAACCACGTTATTGAATTAATCTTCTGGATTCCACAGTATACAGCATATAATCATTAAACTAACCACATAGATTGTGTGCGTTGAGCCTTAAAAGGCAAAAACAAAAAAACCTAATCAAAGATAACGAAACAAGCTTAGCAGGTTTGCAAATGCTGCTGTAGAGAGAGATTTTTATGTGATATGGCTGAAAGTTTAGTGCGGATGCAATTATTGTGTGCAGCCTTTGTACAGTTGGTTTGTTGTCTGACTTCAGTTGTTGTTTTCTAAACTCAGGACTTCCTGAAATGTTGATATTAGTTCCCAAAATTGTCAGCCATAAATGGAGGTAGCTTGGGAATTCTGGGAATTGAAGTTCACAGATAGAGAAACAATGTGCTAGATCAGTGTTTCTCAGTCTCATCCATTTTAAAATGGTTGAACTTCAACTCCCAGAATTCCCCAGCCAGCAGTACTGGCTAGGGAATTCAGGGAGTTGAAGTCCATACTTGTTAAAATGGCTGAAGTTGAAAAACACTGTGCTAGATTATCTCTTCCCCCAATGAGATATTCTACCTGTTATCAATGCTGATACATCCAGATTTTTTTTATTCATAGCACATGCACAAATAAATATAATCTTTTGGCCCCTGAAAGGTTAATGCCTGAAGCAAATGGCAATGTACAAAGGTTTATGTCATTTAGGTCACAATTAAGTCAGAACTATTAGCCCTGGCTGAAAGTGAATTTGAAGCAAAATAAGTTTGGATTGTGTTAACCCAGGATGGTGAAATATATATTAAGGTAATAAAATGCAATTCCTGTGTTTGCTTCACCTGTGAACTTCAACTCCCAGAATTACCTAGCTATTTTTATTTTATTTATTTATTTATTTATTTAGTCCAATACATAATACACATTGAAGAGAATAGATATGTAGTAATATAAATAAAGAAAAGAATAGAAGAAAAGATATAAAAGTATAGGTGAACATATTTGAAAGGAAGAAAAGATAAATGAGATAAGGAGAGACAATTGGACAGGGGACGGAAGGCACAGTGGTGCACTTATGCACGCCCCTTACTGACCTCTAAGGAATGGATAGTCTTTAGGGAAAAATGTTGGGGCTTAGGGGCTGTTGACACTACTGAGTCAGGTAATGAGTTCCATGCTTCGACAACTCAGTTGCTGAAGTCATATTTTTTACAGTCAAGTTTGGAAGTTTGGAGCGGTTAATAAGTTTGAATCTGTTGCGTGCTCTTGTGTTGTTGCGATTGAAGCTGAAGTAGTCATTGTCAGGTAGAACATTGCAGCATATGATCTTGTGGGCAATACTTAGATCGTGTTTTAAGCGTCATAGTTCTAAGCTTTCAAGACCTAGGATTGATAGTCTGCTGTTGTAGGGTATTCTGTTTCGAGTGGAGGAGTGAAGGACTCTTCTGGTGGAGTATCTTTGGACATTTTCAAGGGTATTGATGTACGAGATATAGTATGGGTTCCAGACAGATGAACTGTATTCAAGGATGGGTCTGGCAAAAGTTTTGTAGGCTCTGGTGAGTAGTGTGAGATTGCCAGAGCAGAAGCTGCGTAGGATCAGGTTAACAACGCTAGAAGCCTTTTTGGCAATATTGTTGCAGTGGGCTTTGGCACTTAGATAATTTGATATTAGTATTCCAAAGTCTTTTACTGAGGAATACTCCATGGAGAATTCAGAAATCTGCACCTTAAAGTTGCCAAGTTTGAGAAATATTAATCTAAACAAAGAAATAACTTATTTTGCAACAGGACCCTCTGTAAAAAGAGATGTGTCTTTTTAAAAAATATCCTGGTTTATTAGTTAAAACTCCTTTGTTAGCCCCATAGATTGGTCCAAGAGATTTAATGGGGCTCAAAATCCTCCAGTAAATTTGGGGCCCATTGAATCTCTCGGCCCAATCTATGGAACTATGAGTCTGTCATCTGCACCTCTATAACTGTCTGGTTTGGTTGTGCAACCCAACAAGACCGACACAGACTTCAGAGGACAATCAGAACTGCAGAAAAAACAATCGCCACCAACCTGCCTTCCATTGAGGATTTGTCTACTTCATGAGTAAAAAAAAAAAAAGACTGTGAAAATATTTATAGACCCCTCACATCTTGGACACTGACTGCTTCAACTCTTACCCTCAAAATGCTGCTATAGGGCACTGCATACAAGAACAACTAGACACTAGAACAGTTTTTTCCTGAGCACCATCACTCTGCTAGGCAAATAATTCCTTCAGCACTGTCCAATTATTTACAAAGTCTTTACTACTATTAATCTTCTCATAGTTCCCATCACCCATCTCCTCCCACAAATGACACTATGACTGTAATTTTGTTGCTTATATACTTACAATTTATATTGACTGGTTCCTAATATGAATTGATTGCTTTTTTGTACCTGGACAAAACATTAAGTGTTGTATCTTATGATTCTTGGTGTACTTATCTTTTATTTTATGCACACTGAGAGTATATGCACCAAAGACAAATTCCTTGTGTGTCCAATCACATTTGGCCAATAAAAATAATATTCTATTCTATTCAAAAGAGGATTTGGACTTGACTCTTCCAGCTTGTTGTATAACACCTTAACCCCGTGTTTTTCAACTTTGGCAATTTTAAGACCTCAAAGGTCTCCAGCCAGCTGTCTTGTTGCATTCTGGGAGTTGTAGTCCACATATTTTAAAGTTGCCAAAGTTGACAAACACTGATCTCAATAACAAAACACCTAACACAATGTGCTAGTTCATCCAGTATTCAAGACAACAGCTGGAGTTCCCTCAACAAAGTGCTACACAACCATTCAATTTCATTGTAAACTATAATCACTACATTCTGCAAATTTGATCCTACCAGCATTGGCGATGCATTTAGACATTTTCTTCTCAAGCCATAGGAAATACACCTGGTACTAAGAATGTGGGATGCCCAAGCAAAGAAACCATATCATGGTTTAAGAAGACAGCCTGATTCATGCAACTGTTTGAGATGACAATGAAATTCCCACCAACCCTAGTCTAGTCCAGTGTAAATGCAGCAAAGGTGTGCATTTATACATTAGTTAAGGAAGAGGATGCAGTTTGCATCGGAAATTCTTATCTAAATGTATTTTAGCAAGAATTACTAAAACATTAAATGGAAACACACCTCACTTCATCATTAGTAGGAACTCTGGCTGGGTGCATTTACACAGCGAGCTTAATAAGATCAGTTACAAATTGAGTGGCTATGTTTGCTTAGCATGCTGAGCTGCTTAATGTTAATCTTGCTTAGAAGTTTTGCATTTTAACTTGCTCTATAAATCAAGCTCGTTTGTTCGGTTTATGGATTGGGGCATTGTGTGACTCCAGAAATGGGTTCATTTCGTAACATCCTGGCTAAGTGAGCTGTATCAATACAGCTGGTTAGACTCATTGAACAACCTGACTCTTCGGGTGCCAGCCAAGAAAAAGTAGTTACAGGTAGTCCTTGACCTAAAACCATTCATTTAGTGTGTGTTTCAATGTTGCAAAGTTACAAATGGCACATAGTTCTAATGCATGAAAGCCTGGGATATAACCACTGAAGTATAAGTAATATTGTTTTTTCTTTTCTTCTTTATGTTAATGTTTTTTTCTTTTTATGTTAAAAACCTTTTGCTGTTGGGGCAGTTAAGCTAGAAATAAGGATTCAGAGATGTATATGAATAAATAAGGATATAAGAAAATTGAATTTAGCACAGTTAGAGGTCCCTTTGGCCCCAATATATTGATGTATTAGCCAATGGCGTTGTAAATTTGAACAAGGATGCTGGGGAATTTTATATTTGATTTTTCAGGTGATAAAAGAAAGGAGGCAGCACTTGTGGAATGATAAATATCAAAAGCAAATTGATAATTATTGTATTATAATGTAGATGGAAGGTATATGACATTGAACATGTTTTTGAGTGGAGAAAATTTTTTTTTTTAACCCCATAACCACTGAAGAGAAGGATAGAGAAAATCCGAACAGAATAAAAGAAAAAGATCTTCTGCAGTTACTGTTGTGTTTGGGCCTGGGCCAGCCGTTGCTCCCACAGATGGGAGAGACGTGGCACAAAGTGAATGTGAAAGCCTGGCTGACAGCCAGGAAGATGTGGCAGACAGCCAGGAAGACGTGACAGCCAGCCAGGAGGACGAGGCCACTGGTACGCAGGATTCAGCAGACAGCCCAGGGGATTTGGCATGCAGTCCCTCAGACAGTCTTTCGTCTCTGGATTCTTCTTCAGATCAATATATTGATCTACGTAGCAGAAGAGCTATGCAGAGAAGGGATCGACTGAAGGAGTATTACAAGTCATCATAGTAGCACCTGGGCTGGGTGTGGTTCTTATACTGAGGGCTGGGTGTGGTTCCCTTAATGAGGGCTAAAGGGATAAATGGGAACAGAGGCCCAAGGCAAACTGTGGCTGTTTATCTGTGTTATTTTGTGGTTCCTGCTCTGAAGTTTCTGTTCCGTGCCATTGGAGTTTTCAACCCAGCTTTTTCAGACAAGTGGGAGGTGAAAACTCTGGGACTTGCTGTTTGCTTCAAAGATTCAAAAGGACTCCTGAAACGTCTTTGCTCATTCCAGGTTGTCTTTGTTTGTTTTTTCCTGTGTTTTTGTATGCGACTGAAGTAAGCCTTGCACTATCATTGTTTTCGGACACTAAGAACTGTTTTGAATAACCCTTTTTTGTTTATTTAATACAAGTTTGCTGATTAGCAAAGCACGTGTGTGTTTGATTTCTTTTCCTTGGACTATTACGCATTGCCTGAGCCAGTCAGGCAGAACAGTTACGATATAAGCAGGGATGGGTTTTACTTATCCCCTCCTACCAGTTTGCAGATGTGAGTGTGCACATGTGCTTGCTTTTCTCACATGCTCCATGTCTACACAAACACACAGCTACCCATGCATGTGCTTTACTCTCACGCGAGCCATCCCGCATGCGCCCAGCCTCAAAAACATGCACAAATAAGATAAAATAGAGCTGGGGTGGGTGGAGCCACTTGTAATTTCTACTACCAGTTCAGATGAACCAGACTGAACCAGCTGAATAACATCTCTGGACAAAAGCCTAAGTTTGAAAATCAGGTTTGTCAGAAGTTACATCATTTCTATCCTGCTCAATGGAGTGGAGAGTTGGTCTCTGACTTGAAGAGACTAGAAGCATTTGAAATGTGGATTTACAGGAGGCTGTTACGTTTATGTTGGGTTGACAAAACCAGAAATGAGGTGATAAGCTGTCTGGGAAAGTCAAAACCATAGAAAAGCAAATATTTTGGACATGTGACGTGACACCCCTAAAAATACTTAATCCCTTAATCCTCCAGGGAAACATTGAAGGCAAACAAGGTCCAGGTAGAAGAAGAACATAATGGCTTCAAAATCTAAGGGACTAGTTCGGACAAAACTCAGCAGCCCTTTTCCATGCAGCTGATAAAGATAACATTGCCAACATGATTGCCAGCATCCCATGATGGATATTTTATTTATTTATGTATTTTATTAATTGGATTTGTATGCCACCCCACTCTGAGGATATGGCACAAGAAGAAGAATGACCCATGGCTTATGACTGGTCTATGAATATATGACCGTCACAGCATGACATGGCCACAGCAGTGATGGGTTCTAGCTGGTACAGGCCACTCTATAGAGTGGTAGCCAAAATGGAGCTATGCGAGCAGCTCCATGTGACTGGCGGGTGGGCGTGCCCATGTGAGATTTTGCTTCTCCGCATGCATAGGATACCAAATCTCATGTGAGGATGCTCATGCGTGAGAAATTTCACCAAATTTTGGTGAAATCTGTCATGCGATATAGATTTAGATTTATTGGATTTATATGCCGCCCCTCTCCGCAAACTCGGGGCGGCTCACAACAATAATAAAAAACAGCACATAATAAAAATCCAATGCCCACCAATCTAATTACAGTTTAAAATTAGTAATTTCCTAAAACAATCCCAATATATATAAAAAACAGGCACACAGTCAATCAATCAACAACACAACATGGGCAAGGGGGAGGTGTTCTAGTTCCCCCATGCCTGACGGCAGAGGTGGGTCTTAAGGAGTTTACGAAAGGCAGGGAGGGTGGGGGCAATCCTAATCTCAGGGGGGAGCTGGTTCCAGAGGGTCGGGGGCCCCACAGAGAAGGCTCTTCCCCTGGGTCCCGCCAGACGACATTGTTTAGTCGACGGGACCCGAAGAAGGCCGACTCTGTGGGACCTAACCGGTCGCTGGGATTCGTGCGGCAGGAGGCGGTCCCGAAGATATTCTGTTCCGGTGCCATGAAGGGCTTTATAGGTCATAACCAACACTTTGAATTGTGACAGGAAACTGATCGGCAACCAATGCAGACTGCGGAGTGTTGGAGTAATATGGGCATACTTAGAGAAGCCCATAATTGCTCTCGCAGCTGCATTCTGCACGATCTGAAGTTTCTGAACACTTTTCAAAGGTAGCCCCATGTAGAGAGCGTTACAGTAGTCGAACCTCGAGGTGATAAGGGCATGAGTGACTGTGAGCAATGACTCCCGGTCCAAATAGGGCCGCAACTGGCGCACCAGGCGAACCTGGGCAAACGCCCCCCTCGCCACAGCTGAAAGGTGTTTCTCTAATGTGAGCTGTGGATCGAGGAGGACGCCCATGTTGCGGACCCTCTCTGAGGGGGTCAATAATTCCCCCCCCCCAGGGTAATGGACGGACAGATAGAATTGTCCTTGGGAGGCAAAACCGACAGCCACTCCGTCTTGTCTGGGTTGAGTTTGAGTTTTTTGACACCCATCCAGGCCCCAACAGCCTCCAGGCACTGGCACATCACTTCCACTGCTTCGTTGACTGGACATGGGGTGGAGATGTACAACTGGGTATCATCGGCATATTGATTATACCTCACCCCATGCCCTTGGATGATCTCACCCAGCGGTTTCATGTAGATATTAAATAGCAGGGGGGAGAGGACCGACCCCTGAGGCACCCCACAATGCTTTATTTATTTATTTATTATTTATTTATTAATCAGATTTGTATGCCGCCCCTCTCCGTAGACTCGGGGCGGCTAACAGCAATAATAATACAATGTAAACAAATCTAATATTTAAGTTAATTAAAAAAACCCCCAATTTAAGAAACCAATCATACATACTGACATACCATGCATAAATTTTATAAGCCTAGGGGGAAGGGAAAGTCTCAATTCCCCTATGCCTGATGACAGAAGTGGGTTTTAAGGAGCTTACGGAAGGCAAGGAGGGTGGGGGCAACTCTGATATCTGGGGGGAGTTGGTTCCAAAGGGTCGGGGCCGCCACAGAGAAGACTCTTCCTCTGGGTCCCGCCAAACGCTTGTGCGAGTTTAGGCTTCCTGCGCATGTGCAGAAGCTGAATCTCATGCTAATGCATGTGCGCCCACCAGCCAGATGCACACATGTGCATGCACTGGTCACCAGGAGCGCATCAGTAATGACGAAAACAGGGAGCCCTTGCCTAGCTCGTATGATTGTGCGATCGTCATTTCTGACCTTCCTAAAGAGCTTCCAAGAAGCAAATCGATGGGAGGAGCCAGATTCAGATAATAACTACGTGAATCACTTTTAAGCACCGTAGGGATTCGCTTAACAATTGTGGTAAAAAAGTCATAAAATTGGATAGGATTCATTTAACAAATGCCTTGCTTAGCAACAGAAATTCCAGTCCCAATTGTGGCTGTAAGTCAAATAATACCTGTAATTTATCAAGTTAAATAAAGTCAGTTGTGTAGTGTGGTTGGCTACTGTTGGAAACCACTGTTAAGGAGTTATGATTGGATTAATAGGCTCCTTCGAGTATGGTCAGGTATGCAGAAACATTAGAAAATTTTTGTTTTTTTTTCTTTTTTTCCCTTCTGGGCTCTGCGTGTGTTTTTCCTATCGCAGTAAAAGAGGTTGAATGTGTATAATTTTAGAAGAGTGTGTTTGTGTGTGTACATAAACATACAGTTTATATGGTAGATAATGTATATTTTGTGTGCCTGTGTGTAATATGTATGTACACATATGGCATATATACGTAAAATTAAGTAGTATATTTTGGATGTTCAGTAATAGTAAATAGATTGGGAAATTGTATCTCTTTGAAGCGAGGAGAGGCCAGGCACCGTAACCCAAACCTTTGATGTCAGGGACATCAGGTTGGCTACCTTTAAGCCAGTCACATGATCTTTAATCCACTCCCGGTCACATGATCATCAAGCCACTCCCACCTGGTCACATGGCCAGCAAGCCACACCCACAGTGTGGTAGTAAAAATGTTTCCAGCCCCTCACTGTAATAACTGTTATGGGGGATAATTTAGTGAATTGTATAATTGCTCAGTCTGCCAATCATGATTGTTAAGAAATTGTACCAGGGTTAATAAAGAGAATGATCGATCGATAAACAAACAATAAATAGATGTGGGATCTCCTTATAAGATCTGGAAATAAAATGGTCCTTTTAAGCCACCATGCTTAAATCTCTGGGTAATGAGATTGAAGCTCCTGAACAAGACTCCAGTTTAATAAACTCATTAATAAAGGTAAGCTGGAGGTCCCAATCTTGGCTCTCCAATTCCTGTCCTCTAACCTCTGATTCCTGGTATTAAAATTCTTTAAAGAGCATTGGGGTGGGTCAAGTGGAATTCCTTGATTACATTATACAGTTAAAGAGCTGGACAATGGGCAGCCTCGGGGAAAGGAGACTAGAATTTAATAGCAACATGTACAAAACATTTTTGCTTCTCTTTCTTTCTAATTAATAGGGGGAGGGAATGACTCCCTTGAGCAGATTTAAAAGAAAAGTATGGTATGACATTAGCTTTACCAGGGTTGACAAAGTGGGATTTCATTGAGGGCTGCATCAGGGTTGTGTTTGATCTGGGAAGGCTGGGAGAGCTTGACCAGGATGGGTGTGGCCAGCTCAATGTCCACGGTGCCTATGGTGGCCAGAGTGCTCTTTCAGTGAAAATGAGCTCCTGAGGTCCATTTTCAGCTGCAACGGCCTCCTGCAACCCTCTGCCGGTGAAAACAAAGCTTGGGAAGGCCACCTATGACACTCCTGAGCTCCGTTTTTGCTGGCAGAGGCACCGCGGAGTGTGTTCTTCCCTGTTTCCAGGACGGTCTAAGCACACCCTGAGTCCCACAGGATTTGGGAAGCATATAAGTCAAATTAATGATGATGATGAGGAGGACGAGGAGGATTATGAGGATGATGAGGATAAATAAATAAATAACATGGTTTTAAAATGAATCTGGCTTCCCCATTGACTTTGCTTGTTAGAAGGTGATGGCAAAAGGTGATCCCATGATCCCAGCATAAGTGGGTTCCACCCGGTTTGGACTGGTTCTATTGAACTGGTAGTAACTTGGCAACCTGGGTTGCTGGAACTGGCAGAAACCCAGGCCTGCCATGATTCCGAACTGGCTCTCTTGGTGCCACCGAACATAGGCCGAACTGCCTTATGGTGCCACCATCTTGTTTTTATGTTTCTGCGCATGCACAACAGCTGTTTTTTTGCTTCTGAGCATGTACAGAAACTGTGTTTTTTGCACTACACATGTGTGCACATGTGGCATGTCAGGAAGTGAACTGGCAGTGAGGAAAATTAAAACCCGCCCCTGGATCACAGGGTACTGCAACGGTCATAAATTGTGGTTATCAAGTTCCTGGATTTTGATCGCATGACTACGGAGATGCTGCAATGATGGTAAAGGTAAGAAATGATCATAAGTCACTTTTTCATGGCTGCTGTAACTTCAAATGCCAGCAGTGTGCAGCAGCTGCCAAAAAAGCCAACACAGTTCTAGGCTGCAATAACAGAGGGATAGAATCAAGATCACATGAAGTGTTAATACCACTTTATAAGGCCTTGGTAAGGCCACACTTGGAAGACTGCATCCAATTTTGGTCGCCACAATGCAAAGAGGATGTTGAGACTCTAGAAACAGAACAGAGAAGAGCAACAAAGATGATTTATTTTATTTTATTTTATTTTATTTTATTTTATTTTATTTTATTTTATTTTATTTTATTTTATTTTATTTTATTTTATTTTATTTTATTTTATTTTATTTTATTTTATTTTATTTTATTTTATTTTATTTTATTTTATTTTATTTTATTTTATTTTATTATTTTATTTATTTTTATTTTTATTTTATTTTCTTTATTTTTATTTATTTTAATTAATTAATTAATTAATTAATTAATTAATTAATTAATTAATTAATTAATTAATTAATTAATTAATTAATTAATTAATTAATTAATTAGATTTGTATGCCGCCCCCTCCGTAGATAAGGTGACTGGAGGCTAAAACATATGAAGAACGGTTGCAGAAACTGGGCATGGCTAGTTTGATGAAAAGAAGGACCAGGGGACATGATAGCAGTCTTCCAATATCTCAGGGGTTGCCACAAAGAAGGAGTCAACCTATTCTCCAATGCACCTGAGGGTAGAACAAGAAGCAATGGGTGGAAACTAAACAAGGAGAGAAGTAACCTAGAAGTAAGGAGACATTTCCTGACAGCTAGAACAATTAATCAGTGGAACACCTTGCCTCCAGAAGTTGTGAATGCTCCAACGCTGGAAGTTTGTAAGAAGATGTTGGATAACCATCTGTCTGAAGTAGTGTAGGGTTTCCTGCCTAAGCAGGGGGTTGGACTAGAAGACCTCCAAGGTCCCTTCCAACTCTGTTGTTGGTCACTCAAGGAATGGTTGTAAGTTGATGGCTACCTGTATAAACGAGACTTTTAATTCGGCCGGCTTTACAAAATCCTCTACAAATGAAGAGAGCTGCAAAGGAGGGTGATACAGAGCAATGAAGCACAGCATTGATTTATTTCCTGGGTGATTCCTGACCATCTTTGACGAGGCCAAAGGTTCAGATCTTCACTGTGTATTCCACTGGGGTCTTCCGCTTTGTCCATCAAAACTGCCTTTTCTGAGAGCTCCCTTCCTGTGGGCTGGCTCATTAGAGGTTGCCAGAAGCCAAAGGCCGGTTTTCTAACAAGCTATGAAACAGATGTGCGGTCAAAAAATTCTGGATAATTAAGTAGTTCACAACACTGTAAAAGCTCAAGGCATCCACTTAACCTGTTATCAGTAGTTTTTTCAAGAGAAAAAAAGGAGAGAGAGACATATGTTTTACAATGGACCGATTCTCTACCAAGGGAACTCTTCCATCGCTAGAAATACCTTTTTCAAATGACAAGGCCAAATTAGGTGTTAAGTACATGAAATTAAATAATGTGCACCTTTTAAAATATCCAGTAAATAAACTTCTACTATCACAGTGTTGGCAATTCTTTTCGGCACCGCGTGGTGAAACGGGAGGACAAGCGCGTGTGGGGGAGCTCCAGAAACTGGAAGAGCAGCTCCCCCGTGCGCGCATATGGTTTTTGCCATGCACATGCGTGCTGGTCACCTGGTCTTCCAGTTTCTGGCACACATGCGTGTGTGAAGACAAGCTCACCGGTGTAAATGCATGCACTAGAAAACGGAAGCTTAGCTTCCTGGCACATGCATGCGCACAAGGAAGTAGTTGTTGCTGTTTCTGATTTTATTTATTTATTTATTGGATTTGTATGCCGCCCCTCTCTGTAGATTCGGGGCGGCTAACAACAGTGATAAAAAACAGCATGTAACAATCAAATATTAAAACAACTTAAAAAAAACCTTGTTATAAAACCAAACATACATACAAACATACCATGCATAAATTGTAAAGGCCTAGGGGGAAAGAGTATCTCAGTTCCCCCATGCCTGACGAGAGAGGTGGGTTTTAAGGAACTTACGAAAGGCAAGGAGGGTGGGGGCAATCGCCCCAAGCCTGGTGGTATAGATGAGTCTTTAGACTCTTGTAGAACGCAAGGAGGGTGGGTGAAGTATGAATCTCTGGGGGGAGTTGGTTCCAGAGGGCCGGGGGCACCACAGAGAAGGCTCTTCCCCTGGGTCCCGCCAAATGACATTGTTTAGTTGACGGGACCCGGAGAAGGCCCACTCTGTGGGACCTAACTGGTCGCTGGGATTCGTGCAGCAGAAGGCGGTCCTGGAGATAATCTGGTCCAGTGCCATGAAGGGCTTTATAGGTCATAACCAACACTTTGAATTGTGACCGGAAACTGATCGGCAACCAATGCAGACTGCGGAGTGTTGGTGTAACATGGGCATATTTGGGGAAGCCCATGATTGCTCTCACAGCTGCATTCTGCACGATCTGAAGTTTCCGAACACTTTTCAACGGTATGTGTTCCTGCACATACAAAGACCATCTGACTGGTGTGCATGTGCATGCCGAAACCCGGAAAAGCAACAGGCGATGGCTGGCATGCCTGGAGTGATGGCTCTGCATGTAACTTTCAGCACATGTGCCATAGGTTCACCATCACGGCCCTATCAGATAGGATGGCTGAAAGATAGCGACTTAAAGTTGGTTTCAATTGGAAGGTGTTGAATTTATATTTACTGACAAAGAAATAAAGGGATAGATCTATTTCTCGTCAGCTACCCATACACTTCTGGGATTTGAACCTGGACTACTTACATATTAGATAGATGTATTAACCTCTAAGCCACGGGCATTCCTCGCTTTGCCCAGGGGAGAGTTTAAGATCAGGAAAACCTGGTCTACCCAAATATGGGATGGAGCTTACTGCTTCCGCTCTCGCCTTTCAGCCCCGATCCAGGAGGCTTTGCAGGCAGTCACTCTCGTGACAAACTATTTTTGTGTTGACTTTATATTTACCGACAAATAAATAAAGGGAGATTGGTATAGATCTATTTCAATTGGAAAGAGTTGTAAGTCTTACAAAGTGAATGAATGAGGTCTTTTTCTGACGTCAATCTTCTATGTTTTTTGTTTCTATGAATGAATGAATGAATTTATTGCATATTTCATAATAGGAATAGGCAATCATTTATCAGTTTATTTTTATTTATTTATTTATTTATTTATTTATTTATTTAGTTAGTTAGTTAGTTAGTTAGTTAGTCCAATACATAATCCACATTGAAGAGAATAGATATGTAGTAATGTAACTAAAGAAAAGAATAGAAGAAAAGATATAAAAGTATAGGTGAACAAATTTGAAAGGAAAAAAAGATAAATGAGATAAGGAGAGACAATTGGACGGAAGGCACACTGGTGCACTTATGCACGTCTCTAAGGAACCTGGAGAGGTCAATCGTGGATAGTCTAAGGGAAAAATGTTGGGGGTTAGTGGTTGACACTACTGAGTCAGGTATCAGACATGTTCTTGGTTGGACATTCTTGGGGAAGTAAGATATCTGTCTGTACAGTGGTACCTCGAGATACGAGTTTAATTCGTTCCGGACCTGGGCTCTTAAGTCGAGCAGCTCTTATCTCGAACGACTTTTCCCCATAGGAATTAATGTAAATAATTTTAATTGGTTCCAGCCCTCAAAAAACTCACAAAGTTAGTCTAAATTATGCAGAAAGACATGTTTTTAATGAAGAAATGTACATGTACATATAAATGAATAATGAAGTTTCTTTCACTTAACTTGTAAACTTTCTTAAACTTTTAAATTTACATATGTTCAACTTCTCTGCCACCCAATCCTGTAGGACAGAGGTCCCCAACCCTTTTTGCACCAGGGACCGGCTTTAAGCGATCAAGAGAGGAATGGGTGAATGAATGGACGGAGGGTGGGAAGGAAGGAAGGAAAAAGGGAAGGGACAGGAACAGAGGAAGGAAGCAAGGAAACTTATGAAAGGGGAGAGTAAGAGAGGAATGAGTGAAGGGAGGGAGGGAGGGAAGAAGGTGGGAAGGAGAAAGAAAAGAAGAAATAGAGGAAGGGAAGGTAAAAGAGAGAAAGAAAAAGAGCAAGAAAGAAAGAAAGAAAGAAAGAAAGGGGGAAGGGACAGGAACAGAGGAAGGAAGCAAGGAAACTTATGAAAGGGGAGAGTAAGAGAGGAATGAGTGAAGGGAGGGAGGGAGGGAAGAAGGTGGGAAGGAGAAAGAAAAGAAGAAATAGAGGAAGGGAAGGTAAAAGAGAGAAAGAAAAAGAGCAAGAAAGAAAGCTGCAAGCACCCCCCCCCCCGAGCTCCCCAGGCCGGCTGCAACCTTTTAAAACACGCGCGCCGCTTCGCAGCTGTCTCCTGAAGCCGAACGCGGAAGTTAGCGTTTGGCTTCAGGAGACAGCTCCTTGGCGCTTGTATCTCGAATTTGGGCTTGTAAGTAGAACAAAAATATCTCTCCCCTCCCAGCTCTTATCTCGAGTTGCTCTTAAGTAGAGCAGCTCTTATGTCGGGGTTCCACTGTATTGGTCAATGGGAGTGCCATTTTTGTTTTCCAGAATCTCCATAATTAGAAAAATGTGCCATGGATTAAGGTAACCATCATTATGCTTGACGTCTATTGGACAGGTGGACTTTGCTTCCCAAAATTTTCACCAATGCTGGCTACAGAATTGTGTAGAGATAAACTTCCACTTACAATTGCAATGGATACCGGAATTGCTGCTGCTAAGCAAAGGGGTCATAAAGTATGATTGTATAGAGGTAGAGGTATAACAAGTAGGAAGAGGGAGGTTGTGATTCCGCTGGTGAGGCCACATTTGGAATCCTGTGTTTCAGTTCTGGAGACCTCACCTACAAAAAGATATTGATGAAATTGAACGGGTCCAAAGATGGGCTACAAAAATGGTGGAAGGTCTTAAGCATAAAACGTATCAGGAAAGACTTAATGAACTCAATCTGTATAGTCTGGAGGACAGAAGGGAAAGGGGGGACATGATCGAAACATTTAAATATGTCAAAGGATTAAATAAGGTTCAGGAGGGAAGTGATTTTAATAGGAAAGTGAACACAAGAACAAGGGGGCACAATCTGAGGTTAGTTTGGGGAAAGATCAGAAGCAACGTGAGAAAATATTATTTTACTGAAAGAGTAGTAGATGCTTGGAACAAACTTCCAGCAGACGTGGTTGGTAAATCCACAGTAACTGAATTTAAACATGCCTGGGATAAACACATATCCACCCTAAGATAAAATACAGGAAATAGTATAAGGGCAGACTAGATGGACCATGAGTTTTTTTCTGCCATCAATCTTCTATGTTTCTATGTATGTAACTGTATCTCTTGGCAGCTGTCTTGGTTGCTGTCATTAAATGAGGACTGCAAAGACATCATCTGACTATGACTTCTGACTTCTTGATGGCTTCCTCATTGAAAGGACCTCATCTGATCATGAGTTCCTTTTTAAATTATTATTAAATAGTGTTATTAATTTATAATATGACATCTGAAGAGAATACAAAAGCAAATATAGTAGAACCTCTGGTCATGACCATAGTTCATTCCATACTTTTGGTCGCAAATCAATTTAGTTGTGAACTGAACCTAATTTTGGCACTTACAGAAAAACAAAGATGTGGAAATCAATGGGTTTTTCAAGATACCCATTATTTTCCCATGAGAGATTCAAGCATATGTTATATGTTGACTATTTGAAAAATCAACCCACATACCATAATTCAGATTAATTCAGAAAATCAGTCCGATTTTGCCCAATGTTTGGATTTTTTTGAATTATTTAGAAATAGCTTTTACTGTGTGAATATATCCAAGCATGGGAATCATCTGAGTTAATTTTAAGGTATCAGATTCTCTTTGAAAACTCAAACTGACATTTGCCTTCTATTGAGAAAGTTCATTTGATTGAGTCTTCTTTGAACTGAATCTTGAACATCTTAACATCTTTGCCCAAGGCTCTTTTTCTGTGTTACTGAAAAAAACCAAGATGCACAGTCCTTGATGTGCAAAATTTAGGGAGCCAGGAGGTTTACCTCTTGCAGTTCTAATCTCAAGATTGTTTTGTGATGTTACAAGACATAACATATCTCTCAGTTTGCACTCCTCCTTCCCAACTAAAATAAATCTTGAATAGAGATAGTCCCTGGCTTATGACCACAACTGGAACCAGAATTTCTGTTGCAAAGCAAGGTGTCTATTAAGTGAAACCAGCATGAAGAAACCAGATAGATAGATAGATAGATAGATAGATAGATAGATAGATAAAAATTAAAATAAAATAAATAACATAAACAAAACAAAACAAAAAAATAAAGAAAACAAAACAAAACAAAAAGGACAAGTATTTAAAAATTGGAAAGAGGGGGAAATAACTAAGGCAGAATATCAGCAAATAGCCTGAGCCTGTAAAGTGAGTAAAGCTAAGACTCACAATGAATAAACGCTTGCAACTATAAAATAATAACAACAAAAAAACTTCTTCCAACATGTTAAAAACAAGAAAAATGTCAAGAAAACAATTGGTTCATTACTGGCAGAAAGTGGCAAAGAAGTGACAAGCAACAGGGAGAAAGCAGAGCTACTTAACTCCTTTTTTGTATCTGTCTTTACACAAAGGGAAAAAACCAGTCCAACCTATCAAAAACAGCACCACAAAAAACAGATTAGGAACACAAGTTAAAATAGAGAAGAAAATTATAAGTGAACACCTGTCTACCCTAGACATGTTCACCAGGTCTGGATGGATTATACTCCACGGTTCTGAAGGAACTGACAGACAAGATCTCAGAACCACTTAACTATATCTTTCAAAGATACTGAAACACAAGGGAACTGCTAGATGACTGGAAAAGAGCTGATCCCATCTTCAAAAAAAGGGGAAAAATAGATCCAGGAAACTACAAACCTATCAGCCTGACCTCAATACCAGGGAAGATTCTGGAAAAGATAAGCAACAAATCAGTGAACATCTAGAAGCCAACGAAGTATTAACCTAAAGCCAACATGGATTTGTTAAAAACAGGTCATGCCAGACTAATCTTACTGTGTTCTTTGACAAAGTGACAAAATTATTGGATCGGAAGAATATTGTCAATATAATTTACTTGGATTTCAGTAAGGCATTTGATAAAGTAGACCATAACCTATTACTAGAAAAAGTAGAAAAAAGTGGGTTAGACAGCATAACCACCAGATGGATTTGTAACTGGCTAACCAACTGCACTCAATGTGTAGTCCTCAGTGGTACTGCATCTACATGGAGGGAAGTATGCAGTGGAGCACCCCAAGGCTCTGTTTTAGGCCCAGTACTCTTCAACATCTTCATCAACGACTTGGACAAGGGGATAGATGGGGGAACTCCTCAAATATGTAGATGACACCAAACTGGCAGGAATACGTATGATCATTGCTGCATCTCAAGGTCATGCGATCCCCTTTTGCAACCTTTGGACAAGCAAAGTCAATGAGCCAGATTCACTTAACAACTGACTTACTAACTTACCAACTGCAGGGATTCACGTAACAACCGTGGCAAGGAAGGTTGTAAAATGGAGTGAAGCTCACTTAACAAATGTCTCACTTAAGAACAGAAATGTGGAGCTCAATTGGGGCTGTAAGATGAGGACAATTTGTACATTCCAAGAGCTTGAATTTTGGCCATGTGACATGGGCGTGCAGGGATTCACAAGTTTCAAGTTCAAGTTTCAAGTTTTATTGGATTTATATGCCGCCCCTCTCCGAAAACTCGGGGCGGCTAACAACAATCATGAACAATATACAATAAAATCCAATACTAAAAGCAAATTAAAACCCCTTATAAATAAAAACCAAACATACATACAAACATACCATGTATACAGTTGTAACGGCCCAGGGGGAGAAAAAAGTCTTAATCCCCCATGCCTGGCGGCATAGGTGGGTTTTAAGTAGCTTACGAAAGGCAAGGAGGGTGGAAGCAATTCTAATCTCTGGGGGGAGTTGGTTCCAGAGGGCCGGGGCCGCCACAGAGAAGGCTCTTCTCCTGGGTCCCGCCAAGTGGCATTGTTTAGTTGACGGAGAAGACCCACTCTGTGGGACCTAACTGGCCGCTGGGATTCGTGCGGCAGAAGGCGGTCCCTGAGGACCGTGGATTTTTTTTAGCACCATTGAAATTTTGAACAGTGGGTAAACTTCTTGTATTTTGAGGGCTACCTGTACTTTTCTTGGGTTCTGTTTATCATTGAACAAGTGAGACGAAGGGAAGTATATATTGTTTTTTTTAAATCACTCTCCCTGAATCCATTTGAAAGGGCAAGTGCAAATTGTGTGTGAGAATCCAGATGGACCCAAGTATTTTTTTGCAGCTCTTTATGCATATATTGTGCCTCTGATTAGCATTCATTAAATCAAAGGAAGGCGAAGGGAGGCAGGGAGAATAAGCTTTTTCTCTAGCAGCATTTAAACCAATAACCTTGGCACGGATCCAAGACAGCTCTTATGGATTAATTGTCTTATAAATGCTTTAATTAAAACTGTACAGTGTATGATTAACCTAAAAGTTTTTCATTTCCACCAAATTGTCGAACAAATGAGACATTAATATTTTACATTAACGGTGGAGCTGTTATTGTAGCAGTTGGAACAGCTTGGAATGTGTTTACTGTAAGTCGATGATAATGGCTTGGCAAATCGGTCTTTTGGAGACAGATTTACATGGCTTGGTTTGGGAGCAGAATTCCGTAAGACGTTTTACTTGTTCGTTGTCAAAATTCTTTTGTTGTTGTGGTGGTTTTGGGGGGGTTATTTGCTACACAAATAAATCCAGGACGTAGAACAGATTTTCTCAACCTTGGTCGGTTTAAGGTGCATGGACTTTAAAAAATAATAATTTTAAAATTGATTTTTATATAATAACAGTATAACAATAAAACATTCACACAACACATAACAGTGTACTCAATGCTCAAAGTGCCCACCGCCAGACAACATGCATACCCCCCACCAAAATGGGGGCATATTTTCTATATACCATTTTACCTTATATCTATTCACATATTATTATTATTATTTATTATTTATTAGATTTGTATGCCGCCCCTCTCCGAAGACTCGGGGCGGCTCACAACAACGATAAAAACAATATTATACTGGCACAAATGTAATATTTAAAAAAACTAAAAACCCTCTCATAATTAAAAACCAAACAGCACATACATACCAAACATAAATTATAAAAAGCCTGGGGGAAAGGTGTCTCTAATACCCCATGCCTGGCGGTATAGGTGGGTCTTAAGTAGTTTACGGAAGATAAGGAGGGTGGGAGCAGTTCTAATCTCCGGGGGGAGTTGATTCCAGAGGGCCGGGGCCGCCACAGAGAAGGCTCTTCCCCTGGGGCCCGCCAGACGACATTGTTTAGTCGATGGTATCCGGAGAAGGCCAACTCTGTGGGACCTTATTGGCCGTTGGGATTCGTGCGGTAGCAGGCGGTTCCGGAGGTACTCTGGTCCAATGCCATGTAGCTCTTTAAAGGTCATGACCAACACTTTGAATTGTGACCGGAAACTGATTGTCAGCCAATGCAGGCCACGGAGTGTTGTAGATACGTGGGCGAATCTTGGAAGCCCCACAATGGCTCTCGCGGCTGCGTTCTGCACGATCTGAAGTTTCCGAACACTTTTCAAAGGTAGCCCCATGTAGAGAGCGTTGCAGTAATCGAACCTCGAGGTGATAAGGGCATGAGTGACTGTGAGCAATGACTCCCTGTCCAAATAGGGCCGCAACTGGTGCACCAGGTGAACCTGGGCAAACGCCCTCCTCGCCACAGCCAAAAGATGATGTTCTAATGTCAGCTGTGGATCGAGGAGGACGCCCAAGTTCCACACCCTCTCTGAGTGGGTCAAAAGTTCCCCCCCCCAGGGTAATGGACAGACAGATGGAATTGTCCTTGGGAGGCAACACCCACAGCTGCTCCGTCTTGTCTGGGTTGAGTTTGAGTTTGTTGACACCCATCCAGTCTCCAACAGCCTCCAGGCACCGGCACATCACTTCCACTGCTTCGTTGACTGGACAAGGGGTGGAGATGTACAACTGGGTATCATCCACATATTGATGATACCTCACCCCATGCCCTTGGATGATCTCACCCAGCGGTTTCATGTAGATATTAAATAGCAGGGGGGAGAGGACCGACTCCTGAGGCACCCCACAAGGGAGAGACCTAGAGGTCGACCTCTGACCCCCCACTAACACCGACTGCGACCGACCGCAGAGGTAGGAGGAGAACCACTGGAGAACAGTGCCTCCCACTCCCAACCCCTCCAGCCGGTGCAGAAGGATACGATGGTTGATGGTATCGAAAGCCGCTGAGAGGTCAAGAAGCACCAGGACAGAGGACAAGCCCCTGTCCCGGGCCCACCAGAGATCATCCATCAACGCGACCAAAGCAGTTTCCGTGCCTGAATCCAGACTGCTGAGGACCTAGATAATCGGCTTCTTCCAAGGACCGCTGGAGTTGGAGCGCCACCACCTTCTCAACAACCTTCCCCATGAAGGGAAGGTTGGAGACTGGACGGTAGTTATTAAGCACGGCTGGGTCCAGGGAAGGCTTCTTGAGGAGGGGGTGCACAAGTGCCTCCTTATAAAGAGCCGGGAAGGACCCCCTCCCCAAGGAGGCGGTGACAATCTCCTGGATTTTGATCCGTGGGGGACGCTGTAGTGGTTGCTAAGTTGCTAAGAGCCAAGGTGGCGCAGAGGGTAGAGTGCAGTCCTTCAGGCCACTAAAGCTGACTGCTAGATCTGCTGGTCAGCGGTTCAAATCTCATCACCAGCTCAAGGTTGTCTCAGGCTTCCATCCTTCCGAGGTGGGTCAAATGAGGACCCAGATTGTGGGGGCAATATGCTGGCTCTGTTAAAAAGTGCTATTATTAATGGGTTGTAAGCTGTCCTGAGTCTAAGGAGAAGGATGGGATAAACAAATGTGAACACAAGAACAAGGGGGCACAATCTGAGGTTAGTTTGGGGGAAAGATCAGAAGCAACGTGAGAAAATATTATTTTACTGAAAGAGTAGTAGATGCTTGGAACAAACTTCCAGCAGCCATGGTTTGCAAATCCACAGGAACTGAATTGAAACATGCCTGGGATAAACATATATCCATTGTAAGATAAAATACAGGAAATAGTATTAAGAGCAGACGATGGACCATGAGGTCTTTTTCTGCCATCAATCTTCTATGTTTCTAAATCCTGGCTTGTTTGTGTTTTTATCTGTTTTATTCTAAGCCACCTACAGTGTCGGTTTCAAGCAAGCAGAACAGCTCCAAGAATAGGTTATATAGGTTTTTTATTGCTGATTATCAGTTCCAAGCAACTTGACAGATGGCAGATATAAAACCTAAAGGTTTTGAACGCAAACATTTCATCCTGAATGGATTCTAAGCTGGAATGTCTTTTAATCCCCCTTATCAGGACTTCCTCTCCTTCAGCCAGCGTTTCCACCTCATCAAATTGTGTAAAAATGGGATGAGTATCTTTATATCACTCCAGTATATAGCACTTAGCACTCGGTGGCACAGTGGTTAGAGTGCAGTACTTGCAAGCTACAGAGGGTGGACAGAATAATGGAAACATGTGACTTTTTGGCATCATAATGTTTGAACATGTTCAAATCAATAAAAACTTGACATATTTTAATTTGTTTTTTTAATTCTGTTATTTCATATGTTTTTTAAACTACCTTTTTTTTTTTTACAGAAATTTAAGGAAATTGGTTACAACATTCTAGAAATGGCAGAACTCTCAGATTTTCAAAGAGGCCAAATTGTTGGTGCTCGAATGGCAGGCGGTAGTGTAACAGAAAGTGCCCGAATGTTTGGCATTTCAAGAGGCAATGTCTCAAAAGTAATGACTGCTTTTGAAAGAGAAGGGAAAACATCCTCAGCCAAGCACAGGTCTGGTCGAAAGTCAAAGTTGTCTGAGAGAGACCGTCGGACTCTAAAGCGAATTGTTAGAGCAGATCGCAAGACCGCAACTCCTAAAATCACTGCAGAGCTCAATAGACATGTACAGAACCCAGTTTCCACAAAAACTGTTCGAACGGAGCTTCACAAATCTGGATTCCACGGAAGAGCTGCAAGGTGTTTCCATTTCTTTGCCCCCTCCCTACTTCTGCTGATCACCAGCTGCCAGCAGTTTGGCAGATCGAATCTCACCAGGCTCAAGGTTGACTCATCCTTCCATCCTTCCAAGGTCGGTAAAATGAAGACCCAGATTGTTGGGGGCGATATATGCTGACTCTCTGTAAACCGCTTAGAGAGGGCTGTAAAGCACTGTGAAGTGGTAAATAAGTCTAAATGCTATTGATAAATGCTATTGCTATATACCACTCCATAGTGTTCTACAACACGCTCTGGGCCGTTTACAATGGGAGCATATTTGCATTTGCAGCCATTTGCAGCATTCTTCAGTTACTTAGCCATAAATTATAGCAATAGCACTCAGACTTACATACCACTTTATAGTACTTTATAGACCCCTCTAAGTGGTTTACAATGTCAGCATAATTTCCCCCAACAATGTGGGTCCTCATTTTACTAACCTCAGAAGACTGGAAGGTTGAGTCAACCTTGAGCAGGTCCAGATCGAACTTCTGGTGGTGGGCAGAGTTTTGCCTTCAGTACTATATTTTCACCACTGTGCCACCAGGTGTTGTGGTTGGCTCTGGCCCAGCTCCTGCTCCAGGGAATGTGGAGGGGGAGGCAGGGGAAAAGTCAACATGTCCTAGGCCTGTTTTGTTGCCGGCAGAGTCAGGGAGTGCACTTTCCTCGGACGAAGAAGAAGGTGGGGGTAACTTTGAAGAGGGGGGCTTGGCACACAGCCCAGGAAGCCAATCTCCATTATCTTCGGTCGATTCGGATGACAAAGTGTTAGACCCACGCAGGCGCAGACTTATGCATAGAAGAGACCAATTGAGGAAATATTACAGGAGATAAGAGAGGCAACCTGTGTTTGGGTGGGACTCCAGTAATTAGAGCTGCTGTTATAAATAGCAGCGTGCTAGTTTGGCCGTTGTGGAAGATTATCTGATCGCAGTTCTTCAGGATCATGCCTCGTTGTTTCTGAACTTTGTGGATTTTTCATGCCTTTGACACCAAAGCAGAGTAAAGTATGTGTGTGTTTCACTTCGTGGGAAGAAGGAGGGCTGTGATATTTCTTCACAGCTATTAGCTAAGTACTTAAGGACTGATTAAGGGACTTGTACAGCCTACAAGGTTGTTTTGGGGAAGAGTGCTCTTTGCAATACAAAAAGGGTGCTTTGTTTCTTTTGAATTTTGTGATAAAGGACATTGTTTTGAATTTTCAAACGTGTGTGTGTTGAAATTTGTACCTGTGAATTTTTGGGAGGCTTCTACCAAAGAGCCCGGCAGAACACCAGGGTTCCTTGAAATAAATTGAGTAACTAAGTATACAGGTAGCAGGGCTTGTATTTCACTACCACTAAACCTAATTTACTTTATAGATTATGAGAAAATGTGAAAGAGAAGAATGTTGATGTCATTTTCTATTATTGGAGAATTTACCTCGTGCAGGTAATTCTCAACCTTATATTCTCCCACAATAGGAACCAGAATTTCCCTTGTTAAGGAAAATGGTTGTCAAAATGTTTGGAACTGATGATTGACAATAAAGAAACTTACATAACTCATTTTTCTTTGCCATTGTAGTTAAGCCAATCATTGCATTTAAGTGAAATGAACGGTTATTAAGTGAATTTGGCTTATCCCCATTGACTGTTTCTTGGAAGACAGCTGGGAAGTTTGCAGTTAATTATCAAATGACCCCAGGTGGGATGCTGCAACTTTAATTAATACATGCCAGTTTCCAAACTTGGATCACATGACCCTCGGGAAAGTTTGGTAGAAGCCTCCCGAAAATTCACGGGTACAAATTTCAACACACACACGTTTAAAAGTTTGTATAGTCATAATTACGAGGACAGGTTGTAAGTCGCTTTTTTCAGTGCCATTGTAACTTTGAGCAGTCACTAAACAAATGGTTGTGAGTCAAGGATTACATGCAGCCAGTCCCGTCGACCAAACAATGTCATTTGGCAGGCCCCAGGGGAAGAGCCTTCTCTGTGGCGGCCCCGGCCCTCTGGAACCAACTCCCCCCCCAGAGATTAGAACGGCCCCCACCCTCCTTGTCTTTTGCAAATTACTTAAGACCCACCTTTGTCGCCAGGCATGGGGGAGTTAAGTTATTCTTTCCCCCTAGGCTATTACAAGTTATGCATGGTATGTTTGTGTCTATGTTTGGTTTTTTATAATAAGGGTTTTTTAGTTGTTTTATTAATTTATTATTTGGACTGCGTATGCCTGGTTTAATGGAAAGAAGGAGCAGGGGAGACATTCTAGCAGTGTTCCAATATCTCAGGGGTTGCCACAAAGAAGGGTGAGTCAACTTATTCTCCAAAGAACATGAGGGTAGAACAAGGAGCAGTAGGTGGAAACTAATCAAGGAGAGAAGTAACTTAGAACTAAGGATAATTTTTTGACAGTTAGAACTTGACTCCAGCTTGACTCCAGAAGTTTTGAATGCCCAGCACTGGAAGTTTTTAAGATGTTGGATAACCATCAGTCTGAAGTAGTGTAGGGTTTCTGCCTAAGCAGGGGGTTGGACTTGAAGACTTCCAAGGTCCCTTCCAACTCTGTTGTTGTTGTTGTTGTTGTTTTTGGGTTGTTGTTTTCTTCTTCTTCTTCTTCTTCTTCTTCTTCTTCTTCTTCTTCTTCTTCTTCTTCTTCTTCCTCCTCCTCTTCCTCTTCCTCTTCTTCTTCATCATTATCTATCTATCTGTCTGTCTGTCTGTCTGTCTGTCCGTCTGTCCGTCAGTCCATCCGTCCGTCCGTCCGTCCATCCATCCATCTATCTATCTATTAGATTTGTATGCCGCCCCTCTCCAAAGACTCAGAGATCCTTCTTCTTCTTCTTCTTCTTCTTCTTCTTCTTCTTCTTCTTCTTCTTCTTCTTCTTCTTCTTCTTCTTCTTCTTCTTCTTCTTTGTCTCCTTCCCCTTCCCCTTCCCCTTCTTCTTCTTCTTCTTCTATTATTATTATTATTATTATTATTATTATTATTATTATTATTATTCCCCAGTTCTTTAGAACCATTAGTAAGATGGTGATTACATCACAGAGCTGGTTCTGTCAGTACCAGTCCATGGGCACCACCCTCTTGTTTTTGGCTTCTCCACATGCCCAGGGGATAATTTTTCTTCTGCACATGTGCAAAAGCTGAGGTTTTGGCACTGCGCATGTGCACCCGCACGGTACAGCAGCGTGGCGTGGGAGGAAGTGAACTGGTGGTGAGGTAAGTTACAACCGAGCCCTGCTCTGGGCATCATATACAGACTTAAAATCCCTCCCCAAAAAACCCCAGTGAAATTAAACCACTAATTCCACAGAACAAACATCTGCGGTTGAAAGGTATCATCTCCAATTTGCAACCAAGAGAAGCAGCCATAAAACCAATCATCCAGCAGAGTTCGCTTAACCTCCTGGCTTTAAATGCCTGGATGCCGGAGGCATGTTGGTCAATTTTCTTCTAGTGCAGCATCCTAAGAATATTCTTTTTAGTTTGCAATTAGTGGAAGATGTCAGGTTTTAAAGACACGGAACATATTATAGCTTTCGGTAATATGTAGTAATCATAGTGCTGCCATTAATGGAGAATTGCAATTCTCTCTCTCTCTCTAGCCAGCAGAAGGCTTTGGCTGAGCAGCAGCTGTTCTCTTCAAGGTCTTTTCTTCCTCGGTGGAATAATCTTCACCTGATTTTCAAATAATGCCTAAACGGCATTGATTTTCCAGCTCTAGAAAATCCATGGGATGTCAGTTCTCGGAGTAAAATACAGATATCAAATATTTGTCAAATTAAGAAGAAAAGTGCTCAGCATTGACAGGCGGGAAGTAAAAGACAAATATCAGGGAGCAAACCCACCTTAGCTAATAAGCCTCGAATTTTGCAAAACTCTTCAAAAAGGACAGCTCACAGCTGCTACTAAAAGAAGAAACTTTATGAGTTTTTACTAAGCGCTCCTTTTTCTAGCGCTCATGTTGTTAATGGTTAGATGTTAAATATGAAAGCATTTATTTAATGCCACTGAAATACATCCCAGAGGTTTATTTAGCCCTGGAAAGGCTACACCAAGTTTAGTTCTGGGCAACATAGAAACATAGAAGACTGACGGCAGAAAAAGACCTCATGATCCATCTAGTCTGCCCTTATACTATTTCCTGTATTTTATCTTACAATGGATATAGGTTTATCCCAGGCATGTTTAAATTCAGTTACTGTGGATTTACCAACCACGTCTGCTGGAAGTTTGTTCCAAGGATCTACTACTCTTTCAGTAAAATAATATTTTCTCACGTTGCTTTTGATCTTTCCCCCAACTAACATCAGATTGTGTCCCCTTGTTCTTGTGTTCACTTTCTTATTGAAAACACTTCCCTCCTGGACATTATTTAACCCTTTAACATATTTAAATGTTTCGATCATGTCCCCCCTTTTCCTTCTGTCCTCCAGACTATACAGATTGAGTTCATGAAGTCTTTCCTGATAAGTTTTATGCTTAAGACCTTCCACCATTCTTGTAGCCCGTCTTTGGACCCATTCAATTTTGTCAATATCTTTTTGTAGGTGAGGTCTCCAGAACTGAACACAATACTCCAAATGTGGTCTCACCAGCGCTCTATATAGTGGGATCATAATCTCCCTCTTCCTGCTTGTTATACCTCTAGCTATATATTCTAGAAATATGTTTACTGGGTTGAGAGGGCTTAGATCAGTGGGTCCCAATCTTTTTTTGGCCATGCCCCACCCAAGCATCTCTAAAATCATGATGCCTCCCTCCCCTCATGGCATATATTTCTAACTATTCAAAAAGTGAATTACTACACATACGGAGGAAGCATAAAAGCAAATTAACTTGGTTTAAACAAGATTACAATTGCCCCCCATTAAAAATCAAATTGCCCCACTGTGGGGCATGTGCCCCGTGTTGGGAACCAGGGGCTTAGATGAAGGCAACGAAGATGAAACGGGTTTGAGGACATGTTAGAAACAGAAACAGAAGATTGACGGCAGAAAAAGACCTCATGGTTCATCTAGTTTGCCCTTATACTATTTCCTGTATTTTATCTTAGGATGGATATATGTTTATCCCTGGCATGTTTAAGTTCAGTTACAGTGGATTTACCAACCATGTCTGCTGGAAGTTTGTTCCAAGCATCTACTACTCTTTCAATAAAATAATATTTTCTCATGTTTGTTCTGATCTTTCCCCCAACTAACCTCAGATTGTGTCCCCTTGTCCTTATGTTCACTTTCCTATTGAAAATACTTCCCTCCTGAATCTTATTTAACCCTTTAACATATTTAAATGTTTCGATCATGTCCCCCCTTTCCCTTCTGTCCTCCAGACTATACAGATTGAGTTCATGAAGTCTTTCCTGATAAGTTTTATGCTTAAGACCTTCCACCATTTTTGTAGCCCGTCTTTGGACCCGTTCAATTTTGTCAATATCTTTTTGTAGATGAGGTCTCCAGAACTGAACACAGTATTCCAAATGTGGTCTCACAAGCGCTCTATACAGCAGGATCACAATCTCCCTCTTCCTGCTTGTTATACCTCTAGCTATGCAGCCAAGCATTCTACTAAGGGGCATACATAAGTGCACTAGCCTGCCTTTCATCCCCTGTCCAATTGTCTCTCCTTATCTCATATCTCATACAGTATATCTTTTCTGACTTCATATATCTTCTCTATTTTTATATCTTCTCTTTATATATAATACTTCATGCCTATTCTCTTCAATATGTATTGTGTATTGGACAAAATAAATAAATGAATAAATGAATAAATAAATAAATGAATAAATGAATAAATGAATAAATAAATAAATACTTGCTTTCCCTACCGACTGACTGCGCTGTTCACCCATTTTGAGACTGTCAGAAATCACTACCCCTAAATCCTTCTATTCTAACATTGTCCTCAATAACCCTTTGGTGCCCTCCCCTTCTTACTGAAGTACTAAATAAAGGGAACACTTAAACAACACAATATAACTCCAAGTAATTCAAACTTTTCTGTGAAATCAAACTGTCCACTTAGGAAGCAACACTGCTTGGCAATCAATTTCACATGCTGTTGTGCACATTCAACTTTGTACAGAACAAAGTACTCAATGAGCATATTTCATTCATTCAGATCTAGGATGTGTTATTTGAGTGTTCCCTTTATTTATTTATTTTTTTGAGCAGTATATTTATCTCTACCTATTTCTCTACTCGCATTTTTGCATGCTTTAGAATTGTTAAGTGGACAGGAGCTGTGGCAAGTAATGGGAGCTAAGCCCAGGTTTCAAACCATGGCATATCATCTGTCTGGAACCCATACCACATCTCAGACATTAACACCCTCGAAAACGTCCAAAGATATTTCACCAGAAGAGCCCTTCACTCCTCCACTCAAAACAGAATACCCTACGAAAATAGACTAACAATCCTGGGTCTAGAAAGCCTAGAACTACGGCGCCTAAAACATGATTTCAGTATTGCCAACAAGATCATATGCTGCAACGTCCTACCGGTCAATGACTACTTCAGCTTCAACCGCAACAACACAAGAGCAAGCAACAGATTCAAACTTAATACGAACCGCTTCAAACTTGACTGTAAAAAATATGGCTTTAACAATTGAGTTGTCGAAGAGTGGAACTCATTACCGGACTCAATAGTGTCAACCCCTAAGCCCCAACATTTCTCCCTTAGACTCTCCACGATTGACCTCTCCAGGTTCCTAAGAGGCCAGTAAGGGGCGTATATAAGTGCACCAGTGTGCCTTTCATCCCCTGTCCAATTGTCTTTCCTTTATCTCATATATCATATATATTTTCTTCCTTTCATATATCTTCTCCTCTATTTTCACTTTTATTCTTATATATATTACTTCATGTCTATTTTCTTCCTATGTATTTGTGTTTTGGACAAATGAATAAATACATAAATAAAAATAAATAATTCTAACAAGCTTGGCATCCTTAACCACTGAGCCATTCCGCCCTCAGCTGAAACAACAGCTGAGGACTGGAGTGAGTAGGATGATAGCAATCTGGAAGGGGTAGGGATGGAACTGAGTCACCTATAAGAAGGTATTTATGCAATTCTGCACTGGAAGATTTCCCCCCCTCTTTTTTTCCATCACTTTTCAGTTCAGGTTTCCCAAGGTCTTATCTTTTATTTCCTGCCAGGAAACTCCAGAATCTTTATGGAAGTGGCAATTTGTCTTACATCTGATGAGTCTGATGAGATGTGATTCACAAAGCCTTAGAAGCTGAGTTATGAAAGAAGGTTAAGGAAAGATGAGAGTTGATTAAGGGTTGAATCAGAAAGTTGAACGGCATATCATGAAAAGTAATATACTTTGGGAAGCCTGCACTTAAGTCATCTTACAGGTTTGGCCAATTAGGAGGAGAGCTACACAATCACAAAATCTCTCTGCCTCATCATGAATGATTCTCCAACCTATTTATTTTTATTTATTTATTTTGTCCAATACACAATACATAGAAGAGAATAGACATGAGGTAATATATATAAAGAAAAATATAAAACAGAGGAGAAGATATATGAAAGGAAGAAATATATATGATATATGAGATAAAGGAAAGACAATTGGACAAGGGACGAAAGGCACACTGGTGCACTTATGTACGCCCCTTACTGACCTCTTAGGAACCTGGAGAGGTCAATTGTGGATAGTCTCAGGGAGAAATGTTGGGGATTAGGGGTTGACACTATTGAGTCTGGTAATGAGTTCCATGCTTCGACAACTCGATTGTTAAAGTCATATTTTTTACAGTCAAGTTTGTAGCGGTTAATATTAAGTTTGAATCTGTTGCATGCTCTTGTGATGTTGCTGTTGAAGCTGAAGCAGTCATTGACAGGTAGGACGTTGCAGCATATGATCCGTGGGCAATACTTAAATCGTGTTTTAGGCATCGTAATTCTAAGCTTTCTAGTCCCAGGATTGTTAGTCTATTTTCATAGGGTATTCTGTTTCTAGTGGAGGAGTGAAGGGCTCTTCTGGCGAAATATTTTTGGACGTTTTCAAGGGTGTTGATGTACGAGATGTGGTATGGGTTCCAGACAGATGAGCTGTATTCTAGGATGGGTCTGGCAAAAGTTTTGTAGGCTCTTGTGAGTTGTGTGAGATTGCCAGAGCAGAAGCTACGTAGGATCAGGTTAACAACTCTAGAAGCCTTTTTGGCGATATTGTTGCAGTGGGCTTTAGCACTTAGGTCATTTGATATTAGTATTCCAAGATCTTTTACTGAGTGTGGGTTGGCTTTGAGAATTTGTTTATTAAGTTCATATATGAGGTTAGGATTCTTTTTGCCGATGTGGAGGGTAAAGCATTTGTTGGTTGATATCTGAAGTTGCCAGGTGTTAGACCAATCTGAGACAAAGTCAAGGTCTTTTTGGAGAGTAAATGGTTGACCTCAAGTATTTTCTTACCATACATAAAAGAAAAAGATATATTTGTCAAGAATCATGTGTTACAACATTTAATGGTTGTCATAGGGGTCAAATAAGCAATGAAGAAACAATCAATATTAATAAAAATCTTAGGATACAAGCAACAAGTTACAGTCATACAATTCTATTCTATTCTATTCAGAATTCTATGAAACACTGCGGAGCTGACAGGTTGTGAATACAAATCAGTTGCCAGGTGCCTGAAATATGAGAGAGAGAGAGAGAGAGAGAGAGAGAGAGAGAGAGAGAGAGAGAGAGAGAGAGAGAGAGAGTATGTGTGTGTGTTTATGAGTGTGTGTGTGTGTGTGTGTGCGTGCACGTGTGTATCTGGACACTGGAACTTTGGAACCAGGTTGCAAGTATCTTTTGGTGGAGTTCCATCAATAGTTTCAAATGGTTGCTAAGTGATTGGTCGTAAGTCAAGGACCACCCATAATACATTTAGATGGCCCTGTCCTTGAAAAGCAATATAAAGACATTTCAAAAGTCAACAAAGAACATTTCTCCTGACTCTATTATTCTTACAATACAATAAGAATAACCCTATTTTTCTGCCTGTTGCAAGTATTTAAGATACCTTCCGACAACAAAATGAAATACAAAATATAAAGCTTGACAATAAAATCACTGCAATTAAAATCAGAATTGGAAGGAACAATTAAAATCTTTACTACAGGGGTTTTTGTTTTGGTTATTTCCTAGACTTTGGGTTTCCAGGATTGACTGAAATCTGTTCTGAATATTCCATAGCTGTACTACTCTACTGAAACACCCCCCCACCCCCCAAAAAAGTGTGTTTTAAGGGAAATTTTACGGACTATTTTGCCTTATTGGTCTCATTGCTCAACAATGTAGGAATGTAAACCAAATTCAGTGAGAAAATTAAAAACAGATGGTTTGGAGATCTGGGTATATGTGTGTGTGTATGTAATATATTTTTGCTGATAATGAAAAGGAAGGGAGACTACTATAGATCTATTTCAAACTATTTGCTCTCATCAGCTAGCTATACCCTTACTGGGATTTGAACCTGGGGAGTCTACCTGTAAGGCAGTAGCTTTAACCTCTAGACCACAGGTTCTCCTGTCAGCTTGTACCAGGGAAGAGTTATACGTAGTAACACATATAGATGTATGTATGTATGTATGTATGTATGTATGTATGTATGTATGCATGTATAGTTATAGTTTATTAGATTTGTATGCCGCCCCTCTACGAAGAGAGAGAATGTATGTATGTATGTATGTATGTATGTATGTATGTATGTATGTATGTATGTTTTTAATTAATTAACTAAATTAATATTTAATAAATAAATAAATATTTATATATTTATTTTATATTTATATTAACTTGTGTTATATCTCCTATGGAAAATTGTTGTGATGCAGTTGCCTACAAAAGACAGAGTGGCACAGTGGTTAGAATGCAGCACTACAGCCAGTTCAAATCTCATGGGGCTCAAGCCTTCCATCCTTCCGAGGTGGGTAAAATGAGGACCCTGATTGTTGGAGGCTGTTATGCCGGGCTATTGGTAATTAGCCCCCAGTGAGTTTGGAATAAGTTTCAAACACACACAGTCAAAAGGAAGAAAGCAAGTTTATAAAACAGTCTTGAAACACAAGCTCCTAGAGGAGTCAAATTACTCTCACCAGAAAATCCTTGGATGCGGAAGCATGCCCAAAACAAAGGAGTAGAAGATGATGATGATGATGATGATGATGATGATGATAATAATTTGTATAAACATATAATTTGTATAAACAACTCAAGGTGATGAATATACTTATTATTCTTGTCCTCCTACTTTCCCCACAACAAGAGATGGGTTGGGTTGAGAGAGAGTGACTGGCTTAAAGTTACCCAGATGACTTTCATGCCTAAGGTGGAACCAGTGATGGGCTCCTACGGGTACGGTCAGGTATGCAGAACCAGTAGAAAAAAATTGATTTTTTTTATTTTTTCCCTTCTGGGCTCTGGGTATGTTTTTCCTACCACAGTAAATGAGGTTGAATGAGTATAATTTTAGAAGAACTGTGTGTATGTGTGTGTGTGTACATACACATATATACTTTATCCCAATGTATATTTTTGTGTGCCTGTGCGTAATATGTATGTATGTACACATATGGCATATATACATAGAATTATATGGTATATTTTGGATGTTCAGTAATAGTAAATAGATAAGGAAATTGTATCTTTTTGACGCAAGGAGAGCCAGGCACTCTAACCCAAACCCTTGACGTGGGTGATATCAAGTTGGCCATTTTACAGCCAGTCACATGACCTTTAAGCCATCCCCCAGTCACATGGCGAGCAAACTAAGCCACACTCACAGTGTGGTAGTAAAAATAATTGCAGCCCTTTACGGGGTTGAACTAAACCTCAGTCTCCTGGTGATTGGCCCAAAATCACCCAGTTGGCTTTCATGCCTAAGGCAGGACTAGAACTCAATGTTCCCTGGTTTATAGCCTGATCACTACGCCAATAATTCACTTTAATATTCATTTAAATTCAGTGATTCAGTTAACAACCGTGGAAAGAAAAATTGGATGTGACTCAACAACTGCCTTGCTTATCCATTGAAATTTTGGTCCCAATTGTTGTCATAAATCAAGGAGTATCTATTCAGAGATTACACCTGAAGAAGAAAGCTTGACCATACTTCCCATGTTCCACAGTTCCAAGCCAATGACCATCTCTAAGGTGCTCTTTAGAACAATTGAAGTATAGAGTTGATCTTAAGATGCCTTTGGATGATGGCAACTACAATTAGCATTAGCATTTAGACTTAAAAACCACTTCAGAATGCTTTACAGCCCTCTCTAAGTGGTTTACAGAGAGTAAGCATATTGCTCCCAACAATCTGGTTCCTCATTTTACCGACCTTGGAAGGATGGAAGGATGAGTCAACCTTGAGCCTACAGAGATTTGATCTGCCAAACTGCGGGCAGTCGTTGATCAGCAGAATTATCTTACAGTAGCTTGTATCAACAGGGTGATACACTCCAAGACTAGTGAGGTATTAATACCACTCTGTAACGCCCTGGTCAGACCACATCTGGAGTACTGTATTCAGTTCTGGTCACCACACTTCAAAAGAGACATAGAAACTCTGGAGAAGGTGCAGAAAAGAGCAACCAAAATGATTAGGGGACCAAGGGAAACCAAGACTTATGAAGAGAGATTGCTGGAACTGGGCATGGATAGCCTAGAGAAAAAAGGCCAGGGGGGGAAATGATAGCAGTCTACAGATACTTGAGGGGTTGCCACAGAGAGGAGGGGGTCATGCTGTTTTCTAGGGCACCAGAGGGCCAGACAAGGAACAACGGTTGGAAACTGACCAAGGAGAGATTCGACCTAGAAATAAGGAAGAACTTTCTGACAGTCAGAGTGATCAACCAGTCGAACGGCCTGACAGCAGAGGTTGTGAACTCCCCAACTTTGGACATTTTCAAGAGGAAATTGGACTGTCATTTGGCTGGGGTGCTGTGGGATTTCCTGCTTAAGCAGGGGGTTGGACTTGATGACCTGCAAGGTCCCTTTCAACTCTAATAAATAAATAAATGTGTGAGATCATCCGAGGGCTTGGGATGAGGTATCATCAATACGCAGATGATACCCAGCTATACACCTCCACCCCATGTCCAGTCAGCGAAGCAGTGGAAGTGATGTGCCGGTGCCTGGAGGCTGTTGGGGCCTGGATGGGTGTCAACAAACTCAAACTCAACCCAGACAAGACGGAGTGGCTGTGGGTCTTGCCTCCCAAGGACAGTTCTATCTGTCCGTCCATTACCCTGGGGGGGGGAGGAAATGTTGACCCCCTCAGAGAGGGTTTGCAACTTGGGCGTCTTCCTCGATCCACAGCTGACATTGGAACATCATTTTTCGGCTGTGGCGAGGAGGGCGTTTGCCCAGGTTCGCCTGGTGCATTAGTTGCAGCCCTATTTGGACAGGGAGTCACTGCTCACAGTCACTCATGCCCTCATCACCTCGAGGTTCGATTACTGCAACGCTCTCTACATGGGGCTACCTTTGAAAAGTGTTCGGAAACTTCAGATCGTGCAGAACGCAGCCGCGAGAGCCATCGTGGGGCTTCCAAGATTCGCCCATGTTTCTTCAACACTCCGTGGCTTGCATTGGCTGCCGATCAGTTTCCGGTCACAATTCAAAGTGTTGGTCCTGACCTTTAAGGCATTGGATCAGATTACCTCTGGAACCGCCTGCTACCGCACAAATCCCAGCGACTGATAAGGTCCCACAGAGTTGGCCTTCTCCGGGTCCCATCGACTAAACAATGTCGTTTGGCAGGCCCCAGGGGAAGAGCCTTCTCTGTGGTGGACCCGGCCCTCTGGAACCAACTCCCCCCGGAGATTAGAATTGTCCCCACCCTCTCTGTCTTTCGTAAACTACTCAAGACTCATTTATACCGCCAGGCATGGGGGAGTTGAGATATTCCTTCCCCCTAGGCCATTACAAGTTATGCATGGTATGTTTGTGTGTGTGTTTGGGTTTTATAATAAGGGTTTTTAGCTGTTTTATTATTGAATTGTTACATGCTGTTTTTATCATTGTTGTTAGCCACCCCGAGTCTACGGAGAGGGGCGGCATACAAATCGAATAAAAAGATAGATAGATAGATAGATAGATAGATAGATAGATAGATAGATAGATAGATAGATAGATAAAAGTACTGCACTCTAACCACTGCACCACTGAGGCTCAATGCCCATTCTGATGTTCCATCCTGGTAAGGGGATTCTCAGAGATGTCATTTGGCACATCTGTGGGAGACCACCTGAATACGGCAGGTGCCTTCACACGCAACTTGGATCTTGAGCTGAGAATATTTTCCAACACCCTTTCAACATCATCCTTAAAGTGATGGCAACAAGCAATTTACATGGATGGTTGGCCCTGTGTTGTTTAGCTCAACGTTACAGTTCCTAACAATGTTGTTTTTGGCTCAGTGGCAGTTTGTCATTTTACATGAATGATTAATTGGAGAGATAGTTGGCAAATTGTGTCTGAACCAGATGTTTGGCTGAGTCTAATGGGGGTGGGGAATGGAAATACTGTGCCTGGTTGAAAAGCACTGCAACTTCCTCCCTCCCTCTTTGGAAAACAGAGGTGCGATCTCGGTGATATATTCATGCTTCCCTTCTGCATTTTAAAGCTCTTCATACAAACAATAAAAGAGATTAGGAATCAAAGTAAATATTTAATGTTTCTCTAATATGGTGGGTTTTTTTAAAAAAGCTCTCTGATGCAAGGTTAGCAAGGTTTTGTTTGAACTTGAGAAGTTCAAGTGCGATGCAACACTAAGATATTTGTCTTTACACTTGAAATGTTTAAATCTTTTTTTTTCCTGCTGCAGATATCATTCACTTAAGACAGCATGGCATTGAGCATAGTTCCCTCTAAGCTGAGCAGTGAGCAATCGCTCACTTAAAAATCATCATCAACTCAGAGTTTTCCAAACCTGCCCAGAAGCCGAGAGGGAAAGAGTGAGAGGGAAGGAGAGAGAGAGGAAGAGAGGAAGAGAGAGAAACAGATAGACAAAAGAGAGGAAGGAAAAGAGAAAGAAAAAGAATGGGAGTAAGGAAGAGAGAAAGAAAATCAAAATCTAGTTTGAAACTAGCTCAACTATTTAAGTGGCATTTTGATATTGATAGAGTTGCCCTATTATGAGCTCACTGTTATAGACACACAGTATAGTATTTTATTTTGAAATTCTCTGAGGCAAAACAGGGTGGTTTTTTGTTTGTTTGTTTATTTATTTAATATTTCTGTGCCGCCCAGTCCCGAAGGGACTGCCGCTCAGACACTATACTTTTCCGCCCACCCCCAAAAACTATTAGAGGGAACACTGGCATTGAGCCTGGATATTTTGGGGACTGCTTGTCTCAGCTGTTGTCTGCCTGGTTGGTTTGGACCGACAAAGCTGCTGTGTTCTGGATCTCTTCAATTAAAGCAGAGTCGTTTGAAAATGGGCCTATTCTGTTTATGGTGCCTGTCCTCTAAATTCTGGGTCTCTCTGAGATCTGATTTACATCCTGATGATGTTCCCAAGAGTGTTTCTCTCAGGCTGTTTTCTGTGTTAAATAGATTCACCACTTATTTATGGAATGAAGCATAGAAACGTAGAAACGTGGAAACATAGAAGACTGACGGCAGAAAAAGACCTCATGGTCCATCTAGTCTGCCCTTATACTATTTCCTGTATTTTATCTTAGGATGGATATATGTTTATCCCAGGCATGTTTACATTCAGTTACTGTGGATTTACCAACCACGTCTGCTGGAAGTTTGTTCCAAGGATCTACTACTCTTTCAGTGAAATAATATTTTCTCATGTTGCTTTTGATCTTTCCCCCAACTAACTTCAGATTGTGTCCCCTTGTTCTTGTGTTCACTTTCCTATTAAAAACACTTCCCTCCTGAAACTTATTTAACCCTTTAACATATTTAAATGTTTCGATCATGTCCCCCCTTTTCCTTCTGTCCTCCAGACTATACAGATTGAGTTCATTAAGTCTTTCCTGATACGTTTTATGCTTAAGACCTTCCACCATTCTTGTAGCCCGTATTTGGGCCCGTTCAATTTTGAGGTCTCCAGAACTGAACACAGTATTCCAAATGTGGTCTCACCAGCGCTCTATATAAGGGGATCACAATCTCCCTCTTCCTACTTGTTATACCTCTAGCTATGCAGCCAACCATCCTACTTGCTTTTCCTACTGCCCGACCACACTGCTCACTGCTCACCAAGCAGAGGTGGCTTTTCAGAAGGTTCTGACAAGTTCTGCAGAACTGGAGAACTGGTAAATGCCACCTCAGACTGGCACCATCCCCATCTATTCTCTGCCTCCGAAGTCCCAGTTGATAGGTAGGAAATGGGCATTTTGCAGTAACCTTCCGCTGGAATGGGGATGGGCAGCAGGCAGGACGGGGTGGAACACAGTTCCACCGGCGAAAATGAATCTATGTGCTCAGCTTTAGCTCACAATCCCCGCCTTTCACCCTCCTCCTCGGAAAGCGGCAGGGAGACCAGCACCAACAGGTGTCGCAGGGGGGGGGGGCATTTTTTCCTCACTCTTCTCTCAACAGCTGATTGGCACCCGTTCGCCTACCTACCCAGCCTGAGGCAGGAAGGGCGACCCAGGAAGGAGAGCACGAGAAACGCAAAGCACATTGTCAACCCAGTGAGCGACACTGGTGAGGTTGTAAGTCAAGGACTTAACAGTTCACTTGAACAATGAGATCATTCAAGCCACTCCCATCTGGTCACATGGCCATCAAGCCACTCCTACCCAGTCACATGACCATCAAGCCACACCCACAAATAAGCCACGCCTACAGTGTGGCAGTAAAATTTTTGTCTGCCGTTTACTGGTGGGGAGGGATAGAGATTTGGCAGTATCTTTCCCCCATGAAGCCACGCGTTCAGTGCATTTTTGCTTCCTGCGCATGTGCAGAATGAAAAACATGCTGGGGAGGCGCACGTAAGACAAATGAAGCTGCATGCGCAGCGCACTGGTAGTGGCAGTAATGGCATAAATCTAAATAATTATGATTTTAAGGACCTGATTATGAATGTTGCATGAACTTAGCCATATTAGCTACATTTATTAAGTTCACCTAGGGTCCCCCCCTCCACCACTTTTGGAAGGATAACTCCAGACACTCCATTCAGATGGCGAGTGAAGCCTTCAGCAAAAAATGTATAAAATCATGCACCTCTGAAATAGAAAACTCTTTCAAGCAGAAGACAATTTTCTGGCAGGCTCTCCAATGGAAGAGAATCCCCTGACAGCCCATAAAATGGAACAGTGTTTTTCGACCTTATCAACTGTGAGATGTATGGACTTCAACTCCCAGAATTCCCCAGATAGACTTATGGATGTCCTGTGCACAGAACTACTTAAATGCAAAACAAGGTCCATGGTGAGATCTTAACTTATTCTCCACCAGTTCTGATATTTCAATTTAGCAAAAAGTTACAGGCATCGTACGATATATGCAAGTCAGATGGGGAATGGGAATAAAATAGAGTAGAGTAGAGTAGAATAGAACAGAATAGGAAATAGAATAGAATAGAATAGAGAATAGAATATAATAGAATAGGGGAATAGAATAGAATAGAATAGGGAATAGAATAGAACAGAATAGGAAATAGAATAGAATAGAGAATAGAATAGAATAGGAAATAGAACAGAACAGAATAGGAAATAGAATAGAATAGAATAAAATAGGGAATAGAATAGAATAGAATCGGGAATAGAATAGAACAGAACAGAATAGAACAGAATAGGAAATAGAATAGAATAGAATAGGGAATAGAATAGAACAGGACAGAATAAGCTGGAAGAGACCTTGGAGGTCTTCTAGTCCAACCCCCTGCTCAAGTAGGAGTAGAATCTATGATGACAAACCTTTTTTTTGCTCAAGTGCCAACAGGGCACATGTGTTCATGATAGTGTGCATGTGTGTGCCTGATAGCATGTACCCACACCCATAACACCCTCCCTCACCTGTACATGCATGCACAACCCCTCCCTTCACTGCCCCTGCCCCCCATCCATGTGCACAGGCCTCACTGAAGCCTCTCCAGACCTCCAGCATGCCCGGTGGGCCGTTTTTCGCCTCCACAGGCTTCCAGAGGCTTTCCTGAAGCCTGACGAGGGTGCAAACAGCCTCCTCCCACCCTCCGGAAGGCCAAAAATCAGCTGGCCAGCCCTCACATGTGTGCTGGAGCTGACAAAGGGCAATGCTTTGTGTGCCCTCAGATTTGGCTCCGCGTGCCACTTGTGGTACACACGCCACAGCTTCACCCTCATGGACCTGCACCATCTCAGACAAGCGACTGTACAATCTCTTCTTAAAAACCTCCAGTGAAGGGAGGCAGGAGGCACTGAAAGGTAGAGGAAAAGATTTATCGTTTTATAAAGACAATTTAAAACGTAGTGGAAGCAGATACAATTTAGGGGAGTCCTGATGCATACAGCAAAAGCGGCCTTTGAAATATGTTAGTTCTGAACCATGCATGCAGGGTTTGAAAGATCATTTATCAAAAGTAAATAAGTTCATATATACTGCTCAAAACAAATAAAATAAAGGAAACACTCAAATAACACATCCTAGATCTGAATGGATGAAATATTCTCACTGAATACTTTGTTCTGTACAAAGTTGAATGTGCACAACAGCATGTGGAATTGATTGTCAATCGGTGTTGCTTCCTAAGTGGACAGTTTGATTTCACAGAAGTTTGGTTTATTTGGAGTTATATTTTGTTGTTTAAGTATTCCTTTTATTTATTTATTTTGGAGCAGTGTATTTTGAACAGCATCTGCAGCAGGAAAAAATGGATGAGAGCCATAATGCAATGGTATGTTGTATGTGTTGTGGTTAGCTCTGGCCCTGCTTCTGCCCCAAGGACTGTGGATGTGGGGGAGACATCCACATGCTGCAAGCCTGTTTCCCCCCCCCCCCGGTGGAATCTGATGATGAAGGCTCCTCTGACCAAGAAGACATGAGTGACAGGGAGGAGGAGAGTGTGGCAGACAGCTCAGAAGGAGATCAATTATCTAGCTCCTCCTTGGATTCAGAACAAGAGTTAATGATACAGCCACGCATGCGGAGAGCGATGCATAGGCAACAACAACTGAGAGATTATTATCAAAGAAAATGAAGCCACCTGTGGTTGGGTGGGGCTGTGGTAATTAGTGAGGCTGCTATAAATAGCAGCCTGTGGGTTTGGCCATTGTGGAGGATTATCTGATCATTGTGTTTCATGACTGCTTTACTGACTTTAACCTTTTGTGTGCTGATTTTTTCCCGCTTTGAAACTAAACCAGAGCAAAGTGTGTTTCACTTTGTGAAAGAAGAAGGACTGTGAATTGCCTCACAGCTGCAAACTCAGTATCACAGAACTGATAAGGGACTTGTACAAATTACCAGTTTGTTTGGAGACCAGTGCTCTTTGCTATACCAAAAGAGGGCTTAGTTTAAGTGAATTTTCATTATAAAGAATGTTGTTTTGAACAAGGGCAGAAAAGGAATAATGAATGGAAAATGAACAAGGAGAGATTCAACCTGGAAATAAGGAGAATTTTTCTGACTGGACTGCTTGGGTGGGGGTTGGACTAGATGACGTACAAAATCCCTTCGCCTCTGTTAATCTGTTAATTTATCTGTTAATTAAATCTATTTGTGCTTACAGTTCTTCTCCTTTGACATGTGGATTAGGTCTGGGTAGGTTATTTGAGAGTTTGAGGAAGTTTTTTGCACTCCGGAGGGTTCAGGGAAGCTTCCTGAAGCCCCAGAGTGACAAAAAACAGCACAATGGGCAAACCGGAAGTGTGTTTTTCTGAGCGTCCAGTTTGCCTGTTTGGCCATTTGTTTTCACCTACCAAGCTTCAGAAAGGATTTGCAGGGGGGAGCTTGGGGAGAGTGTGCAAAGTCTCTTTCTCTCTCTCCTCTCCTCTCCCTCTCCTCTCCCTCTCCTCTCCCTCCCCTCCCCTTCTCTTCTCTTCTGTTTATAATCTATGATTTGATTTCCTGTAAAAATCCAGATAGCAGTCATTGCTTTTTCATTCCTGCAAACATAAGTTTGTCTGGCTATCTGCATTAGCAAATTTTATGCATTTCTTCCCATTTTTCTCTTTGGCGTCCTAGTTATGGCTCACAAATTGAGAAATTAATTTTCACCCACAGTAAACAATCTTTCCAGCCAAGAAAACCCTCACCATCCCCTGGGCCTAAATAGCTAGTGAATCTTACAGTGTTATGGTAAATTGGAAGGAGCAAACAAGAGGCCACAGAGGGCTGGCAAAGGTCGAAGAAAGCTTAAAGCAGTATTTCTTCAACTGTGCCCAAGTATAAGATATGTATTGATTGATTTATTATTATTTGTTAGTTTGATTTCTATGCCTCCTTTTCCTGAGACTCGGGGCAGCTTCCAACAAGGCAATATAACACGTTAGAATTAATAATAATAATTAATAATAATAATTTATTAGATTTGTATGCTGCCCCTCTCCGAAGACTCGGGGCGGCTCACAACAACGATAAAAACAATATTATAATGGCACAAATCTAATATTAAAAAAACCCAAAAAAACTAAAAGCCCTATCATAATTAAAAACCAAACAGCACATACATACCAAACATAAATTATAATAAGCCTGGGGGAAAGATGTCTCAAATCCCCAATGCCTGGTGGTATAGGTGGGTCTTAAGTAGTTTACGGAAGACAAGGAGGGTGGGAGCAGTTCTAATCTCCAGGGGGAGTTGATTCCAGAGGGCCGGGGCTGCCACAGAGAAGGCTCTTCCCCTGGGGCCCGCCAGATGACATTGTTTAGTCAACAGGACCCGGAGAAGACCAACTCTGTGGGACCTTATCAGCCGCTGGGATTCGTGCGGTATATTTACATATAAAAATACCCATAGTTAAAAAAACAAACACATTCATACGTCATACATTGTAGATTCATTCATTGACCGGGGCAAGATAGGAAACTTTCAGCGGCCCCAAACCTTCAGGCAGAAATGGGTCTTTAAAGCTTTACAGAAAGCAGGGAGCGAGTGGAGGCTGTGCAAATCTCTGGGGGGAGCTCGTTCCATAGGGCTGGGGCCACCACAGAGAAGGTGCCTAGTTTGAAAAATGCTGGCTAAAAGCATCTTCACAAACTCTACCTTCAATTGTCTGGAATGGGTGTTTGTGAGAAATGGACATGCTAGTGAATGAATAAGAGAAGCAGCAATTCAGCCCACTTGTGAAATCCTGGGTGGTATGTTTTTTCAAAAAAGGCTATAGGTCTGACTTGAATTTTAAGGTCTTCTGGTTTTTAAGATGAAGACTAGCATGGAAGATGCCTTTTTGAAACCCTTACGGTTCTTCATGGCTTTGGCTACTAGTTGGGATTTGAAAATGATGGCGCTTTATCTCTGCATAATGTTTTCCCTTATTTCTGGAATGGTATCAGTTTGAGTCCACGGAGAGGGGCGGCATACAAATCCAATAAATGAATGAATGAATGAATGAATGAATGAATGAATGAATGAATGCATTGTTTTCATAGTACCCACATGGTTGCATTTCTGAATGTTCAATTTTCAGGACCTGGCATGGACTTGATTTCTGGATAGACATGATCCAGTGAATGGGCTCCTGCTGGAACGGCCAGGAACGCAGTTCCGGTAGCAAAATTTGGAGCTCCACCCCAGAGCACCCAATTTGCACTGAAAGATGTTGAAACAAAATGCATAAGCCACGCCCATAGTGTGGTAGTAAAAATTTTGGTAGCCCATCACTGACATGATCCGACATAGGTTGCAAGGAAATGGAGCTACCAGACTAGCAATGTAATGTTTTTTTTAGATGTATTGTTGTTGCTTATTAATTAATAACAGCAAAGAGAAAGAAAATGTGCAAAACACAAAGATAATGATGGAGAATTATAAACATTTAACCCTGCTGTTCTGTTTTTAAAAAGTTACAAATCTTCTGTTCCCGGGTCACCCTGACCCGGACCGAAAACTCTTCATTTGCAGTGCTTATGTTTGGTCAATTTGAATACTTTTTTCACTTGGAAAGTAGTCTGAACATTTCTGCACACAATGATATGAAAATTGAACTGAAGAAATTAATCCTTATTGGTTTATTTTGCACATAAATATGCCTCCCCCCTGTTTTTGTGAATTTTTTTTAGGTTTATTGATAATTATGCTTGCAAAATCCATTCTATTTTACTAAAGTTGGTATGGGATTGGTAGCTTGAACATTTCTGAACATAATGATATGAAAATTGAACTGGAAAAATTGATGCATATTGGTTTATTTTGTTGATGAAATGCATGCCCCCCCATTTTTTTAAATAGTCTTCACTTTATGGATAGTTTTGCTAGCAAAATCCATTCTATTTTACTAAAGTTGGTGTGGGATTGGTAGCTTGAACATTTCTGAACATAATGATATGAAAATTGAACTGGAAAAATCGATGCATATTGGTTTATTTTGCACATAAATGTATGCCTCCCCCCATGTTCAATTATTTCAATTTATATAAAAATTATGCTGTTAATTTCAAACTTACATACTTTTTTTTAGTAAAATGGATTTGTTTCATAAAATTAGTTCTCTGGCTACAATGTGGTTGATTTTCAAAAGGATATTCCAAATATTTCTAGCCAAATATGTATAAAAAGTGACAATAATGGCACACAGCAAGGCCAAGGGGGGTGGTGGCCCTTTTGTGGCAAAAATAAACCAATAAGAACCATTTTTCCCAGTTCATTTATATTTTTCTTATATTCATAAATGTTCAATTTAGTATATCAAACCTTTTGGGGGGAAATTCCTTGGGGATTTGTAGGCTTAAAAAATAGAAATTGACACGAAATTCAGAAAGGATGGGGGAGGGGCTTTTTGATCAAAATAAAAATATAAGTCTCAATTTTTCCAGTTCAATTTTCATATCATTATGTTCATAAATGTTCAAACTAGTTTTCCAGTTGAAAAAGTTTTCAAAAAGACCAATTTCAAGTACCTAAAAAAAATCATTTTGGTCCGGGTCTATATGACCCGAACAGACTAAACGTGACTTTTTTTTTGCCCAGAAAAAAAATTTTTCCCCCATCCCCACAAATATTTTTTTGATGATCAGCATTGTTAAATTGAGTAAATGAATGCCTAAGATTTTAAAGAATATTTCGGATTTGGAGCATAAAAAAATAAAAAGTGAAAATGGTTGCAAGCAGCTGAGGGGGGGGGAAGGCCTTATTTCTGATGTTAAAAAACCAGTAAGAATCATTTTTTTCAGTTCCTTTATATTTTTCTTATATTCAGAAATGTTCAAGCTACCAATCCCACACCAACTTCAGTAAAATAGAATGCATTTTGCAAGCAAAACTATCCATAAATTGAAAAATTTTTCACAAAAACGGGGGGGGGCGTGCATTATATCAGCAAAATAAACCAATAAGATTTACTTTTTTCATTTCAATTTTCATATCATTGTGTGCAGAAATGTTCAGACTACTTTCCAAGTGAAAAAAGCTTTCAAAAAGACCAAACATAAGCACTGCAAATGAAGAGTTTTCGGTCTGGGTCAGGGTGACCCGGGAACAGAAGATTTGTAACTTTTTTTGCCCAGCAAAAACTAAGCCCCCCACCCCCCAAAAAAAATTCTCATAGAGAGAACCCCTGAAATGATGAATAGTCATGAAATTTCAAGTTTCAGATATGCAGGGAAATTTTTTTACAGGGACTCAAACTTGGCTTCGGGTGAAATAGACCCGAAACAGAACAGCAATTAATTACATGGAAAACAATGAAAGTTAAAGTCCATGGGGAAGTGAATGAATCTTAATTTTTGTTTGGTAAACTTTCTGAAATACAGATGTATGTATTGGTTTTACATTTTTGTTCATATTTATTTTGTCTGCCTTCATTCAAAGTCCATTAAGTCAAGTTGCTATCAGCTCTCCTTAATCTGTGGATTTATTTCATTCACTAAAAACTATTTCAATATCTCTTAAACGAGCAAGGCTCATTAAATATCTGCAGTTAAAAAGATGCATTTTGGGACTCAATATATATTTTAAATTATGCAGTGTGTCACAACATTTGGAAAAATGCAAATGGATTTTAAAAATAGATATTAGCATTCCTATTTATCAAAGATGAATCAGTCAGATGCTTTTAAATACACAGATTCAAGAAATCCTCAAACATCTTGTGATTAGAAAGAAAAGAGGCACTGTAAATAAGGAAGGGAAAGAAAAAGAAAGTAAGAGAGACAGAGAGAAAGAGAAAGGAAATAAAGAAAAGGAAAGAAGGAAGGAAAGAATAAAAGGAAGGAAGAAGAAAGGAAGGAAAGAAGAAAAAGGAAAGAAAGAAAGAATGAATGAATAAATGAAAGAAAGAAGCAAGGAAAGAAAGAGGAAGGTAACAAAGGAAGGAAGGAAGGAATGAGAAAGAAAGAAGGAAGGAAGGAAAGGTGGAAGGAAGGAAAGGAGGAAAGAAAGACAGAAAGAAAGAAAGAAAGAAAGAAAGAAAGAAAAAGGGGGAAGAGAAAGATCTGGAGTCTTGCCATGTCTGCGATTGGAAACTCAATTATTGATTTCGGGAAAAAAAGCATGCAAAATGTCCTACTGTTAATCCATAATGGGACAAGAACATATAAACCTTCTCCCCCGCCCTGTTCCTTTTTTTCCCCTGTCTCCAGCTTTGAGTAATACGATCACTGAAATTAGCCCATAAAAGCTTTTATTGATTTTTATAAGTTGTTTCCTTGAGCCCCTGCCTCCTGTTGTCGTGCAAGCAATAATGTTATTCTCTCATCTGGAGATGCCGGGCCGCCATTTTTAAAACTCAAAGTGCTTATTCATAAATGGGGAATGGCCAAGAAGGAAGTGATTGTTAGAGGCTCTGATTCATTGCAGATACATTTTTGAAATGTCAGTTTCGTGTCGTGTTTGTCATAAATGAGGGGGTTTAAAATAAATTCATTCTGAAGTCCTAAAGAAGCAAGCGGCTTGTAGAACCATAGGATGACTGCCTCTTGTTCCAAATATAGTCAGTCAGTCAGTCAGTCTGTCTGTCTATTGATTGATTGATTGGATTTGTATGCAGCCCCTCTCCGAGGACTCGGGGCAGCTTACAACATATAAAAAACAATATAAGCTTCCTAATCCAATTAATTTAATTAGCGGTAGTCTAAAAACCCAATAGTATTAAAAATTAATCATTCCCAGTCACGCAACATATACTATGTTTCATTGGCCAAGGGGCTAGAGGAGTCGTCTTCTTCTTCTTCTTCTTCTTCTTCTTCTTCTTCTTCTTCTTCTTCTTCTTCTTCTTCTTCTTCTTCTTCTTCTTCTTCCTCCTCCTCCTCCTCCTCCTCCTCATTATTATTATAATCATCATCATCATTATCATTATCATTTAGACTTTTATGCCACCTCTCTCCGAGGACATCAGGCCTCAAGGCTGATAACATAAGTAAGTCTTAAGACTCTTACAAAAAGCGAGTTGGGTGAGGGCAGTACGAATTTCCGGGGGAATTGCTTCCAGAGGGCCGGGCCCTCCACAGAGAAGGCTCTTCTCCTTTGCCCCGCCGAGCAATATTGTCTGGTTGACGGGACCTGAGGAAGGCCGACTCATTGGGACCTAACCGGTCGCTGGGACTCATGCGACAATGCTTGACTTAGGATCACAACTGTAAGGCATCCAGAGTCCCCTGGAGAAGAGCGGCCTAGAAATCCAATAAATAAATAAATAAACAGAGCCCAAACAGTCTGTTGTTAATCAAGACAGTTGTTAAGTGAGTTTTTCCTCATTTTACGACTGATCATAGTTGTTAAGTGAATCTCTGCAGTTGGCACATTAGTTGCACGGTTGTTAAGCAAATCTGGCTTCCGCATTAACTTTGCTTGTCAGAAGGTCACAAAAGGGGATCACATGATCCCGGGATTCTGCAACCGTCGTAAATGTGAGTCAATTGCCAGGCGACTGAATTTTGATCATCTGACCATGGGGATGCTGCAGAGGTCATAACTGTGAAAAATGGTCATCACTTTTCTCATTGCTGTGGTTCTTGTGACTAAAACCCACATAACAACTTACTCACAACAGAAATTTAGGGCTCAATTGTTGTAAACCGAGGACTATTTGTATTTTTAATTCAGTATTAAATAGGATTATTTCAGTGGTATCTTTTGAGAATGTTTCTTCAGATTGTGGATCTGGATCTGAATGTAAACAATAATTGCAAAAGTATCCATGAAAGCTGTGGGGTTTTGAAAAGTCTGTGTCTATTTGTGAGTCTTTATTTGCAATTTTTTAAATAAACTTCTTAGCGGGATTTCCCGCCCCCCCTGCAGATGCAGCGTCTGCTTTTTCAGATTTTGTGTGAATAGTACTTTAAACCACAAAATCTCTTTGGGAGGATTTAGATAAGGCTAGATTTAAAAGAAATTAAATGGGTGAGAAACTCTATCCATTTTTCTGAGATTTGTCTCTGGGTTAAAATGTATATCCTGCCTTTTCTTCCAGAGTTCTGTAATCCAATTGTAATCCCAGCCTTAGAAATTTTAAAGTAGGTTGGGCCAAGGATGAGTTCCAATCTCAGTTCATATCAGCACAGTTGTTCAATGAACATTGTTCCTTACACATACAGTAGTACCTCTACATAAGAACGCCTCTACTTATGAAATTTTCTAGATAAGAACCAGGTATTCAAGATTTTTTTGCCTCTTCTCAAGAACAATTTTCCACTTACAAGCCCAAGTCGGAAAAGGCAGGGAGAAGCCTCCGTGGGGCCTCTCTAGGAATCTCCTGGGAGGAAACAGGGCTGGAAAAGGTGGGGAGAAGCCTCCGTGGGGCCTCTCTAGGAATCTCCTAGGAAGAAACAGGGCTGGAAAAGGTGGGGAGAAGCCTCCGTGGGGCCTCTGTATGAATCTCCTGGGAGGAAACAGGGATGGAAAAGGTGGGGAGAAGCCTCCGTGGGGCCTCTCTAGGAATCTCCTAGGAGGAAACAGGGATGGAAAAGGTGGGGAGAAGCCTCCGTGGGGCCTCTCTAGGAATCTCCTAGGAGGAAACAGGGCTGGAAAAGGTGGGAGAAGCCTCCGTGGGGCCTCTCTAGGAACCTCCTAGGAGGAAACAGGGCTGAAAAATGTGGGGAGAAGCTTCCATGGGGCCTCTCTAGGAATCTCCTGGGAGGAAACAGTGCTGGAAAAGGTGGGGAGAAGCCTCCGTGGGGCTTCTCTAGGAATCTCCTGGGAGGAAACAGGGCTGGGAAAGGTGGGGAGAAGCCTCCGTGGGGCTTCTCTAGGAATTTCCTGGGAGGAAACAGGGCTGGAAAAGGTGGGGAAAAGCCTCTGTGGGGCCTCTCTAGGAATCTCCTGGGAGGAAACAGGGCTGGAAAAGGTGGGGAGAAGCCTCCGTGGGGCCTCTATAGGAATCTCCTGGGAGGAAACAGGACCTCCACCCTCCCTGTGGTTTCCGCAATCACACGCATTATTTGCTTTTACATTGATTTCTATGGGGAAAAAATGCTTCTTCTTACAAACATTTCTACTTAAGAACCTGGTCACAGAACGAATTAAGTTCGTATGTAGAGATACCACTGTATATATATTTTATTCTTGTATCTGCAAAACATCATTGTGTGCCTCCAAAGCAGAAAATCTGCTTTCGGCTTTTACCTCAGAGAGCAAACTGTCAGAGAAACAATGTTCAGTCGCTTAACGCTTCCAAAGCGCTAACTCAGAGATTCACAGTCATTATAGTTTTAAATAGACATGAGCAGACATGAACAAAAGTGGGTTTATTCCCAAATATAAACTAGGAATGCTACAACAACACCGTTTCCTCCAGGGCCTGGCTCATGTCTGCATGCCACTTCAGCTGGTAAATTGTTTCTCCTGCACCTCTGTGGTTGGTTGCTCAAAATAATAGCAACGCTTTTCATTTCTTTGTTTTCCCTTTTTAACAGCTAAGAAAAGAACGTGTGGTGTTTTCAATTTATCCATTTCAGGAACAACAGAGTTGGAAGGGACCTTGTAGGCCATCTAGTCCAGCCACCTGCTCAAGCAGGAGACCCTATACCAGTGATGGCGAACCTTTTGGGGGGTTGAGTGCAAAAAGGGTGCCCCGGCGTGTGTGCCCATGCCCATAATGCAATGTCCCCCCCCTCCAGCACATAGGCACAACCCCCTGCTTCCCCCTTCACAGGCCTCACTGTTAAGCCTCTGGACTTCCGGTAGGCCTCTTGGGCTGTTTTTCATCAACCCCAGGATTTAGCAAAGCCTCCTGAAGCCTAGGGATGGTGAAAAATGGCCAAATGGGCCAACTGGAAGTTCATTTCTGAACTTCCAATGGGTTCATTTTTCACCATCCCCAGGCTTCTCGCCTGGGTTAGTTTCCATCCACTGCTTCTTGTCTTGCCTTCTGGTGCTTTGGAGCAGTGTTTCCCAACCTTTTTTGAGCCGCGGCACATTATTCATGTTTTCAAAATTCTGGGGAACACTGAACGGCAGGGGGGGGGGGGGGCTAAAGAAAAGTTTGGACAAAAAAAATATCTCTTCCTCCATTTCACTCTATTTCTCCCTCCCTCTTTCTCTCTCTTCCTTCCTTCCCTTCCTCTCCATCCCTTTCTGCCTCTCTTTTTTGCTCTCTTTCTCTCTCTCTCCCTCCTTCCCTCCCTCTATGTCTTTCCCTCTCCCTCCTTCCCTCCTTCCCTCCTTTCTTTCTCTCTCTCTCTTGCTTTCTTTCCCTCTCTTTCTCTTGCTTTCTTTCTCTCTCATTCTCTCTCTCCTCCTTTTTCTCTCTCTCTCTTTCTCTCTCGTTCACCACGCCAGCAACAGAGAGAAAAAGAAAGAGAGAGAGAGAGAGCCGGAGAGAGAGTGGAGTGCGCAGCAGCCATCAGCCTCCTCGCCCTCCCAGACGTCCCCAGAGCCCGGCCTCGCGCCGCCTCCCGTTAGCCCGGCCGACTTTTCCCTGTTGCCGTTTTCTCTTCATGGCGCAAAGCCACACAGTCCCGGACTCCCGGATCGCTCGCTTCTCCGGCCAGCGCGGCGCTTTCCAGGGCAGATGGCTTTGCTGATCGGAGAAGCGAGCGATCCGGGAGTCCGGGACTGTGTGGCTTTGCGCCATGAAGAGAAGACGGCAGCAGGGAAAAGTCGGCCGTTTTCTCTTCATGGCGCAAAGCCACACAGTCCCAGACTCCTGGATTGCTCGCCCAAAGGCAGGAGGCGGCGGCAGAGGAGAGGGGGCGGATCGCGCCCCAAGGCTTGAGGCGGCGGCGGAGGAGAGTGGCCGGATCGGGCGGGCAATGGGGCAGGGCAGAGAAGCCAGGGGCGTGTTTGGCCGGAGGCACCGTGGGGAGGCAGGGGCAGCCGCAGCTCCCTTTACTCCTACTGCCGCACCTCCCTGCCCCTGCCTCCTTTTTCTCGCCTTCCTTCTTTGGGGCCCAGCAGGAGAACGCCGGATACGGCGTTCCGGCACCGGCAGTGCCCCGCCCAGCTGGAGCTTCCTAGGGGCGCCGCGGCACACCTGACGGTGTCTCGCAGCACACTAGTGTGCCGCGGCACACCCGTTGGGAAACACTGCTTTGGAGAATAGGTTGACCCCCTCTTCTTTGTGGGAGACTCAGATATGGGAACGCTGCTACCATGTCAACCCTAGTCTTCCTTTTCACTAGACCTGACTAACCCAATTTCTGCAACCAATCTCCGTATGTTTTAGTGTCCACCTACCCATCCCTATCTTTGTTACTCTTTTCTGCTTTGTAACTCTGTTACTTTTTCCAGAGTTATTACATCTTTTTATAATACAGTGATCAGAACTGTTAGGTTAAGAACACCCCCACACACATTTACACACACATTTTAATGCAAAAAGAGACATAAGTGCACTAGAGTGCCTTTCGACCCCTGTCCTATTATATATATAGTAATACCTCGTCTTACGAACTTAATTGGTTCCCTGAGGAGGTTCGTAAGGCAAAAAGTTCATAAGACGAAACAATGTTTCCCATGGGAAACAATGTAAAATCAATTAATGCATGCAAGAAAACCCCCTGCAAAAATGCCACTTCGCTGGGCGCCGCAGCCCAGCTGTCGCCTTTTGAAACAGCCGGGGGGCTTCTCGGCATCCTCCCGAACCCGAACCCCAAACCCGAACTTTTGCCTAACTTCCCGGTTCGACGTTTGGGAGGCCGCCGAGAAGCCCCGCCACCCGGATGTCGCCTTTTGAAACAGCTGGGGGGCTTCTCGGCGTTCTCCTGAACGCCAAACTCTGAAGTTCGGCAAAAGTTTGGGTTCAGCGTTTGGGTTCGGGAGGACGCTGAGAAGCCCCGCCGCCCGGCTGTCAGCTTTGCAAAAGAGCCGTGGAGCTGTCAGCCGGTTGGGAGGCTCAAATGGAGGTGGGGAATCCCAATAGGAAATTCCATGGACACACTTTGACATCATGGAGATGTCCTTCCTGGCCGGCTGAAATGTGGACTCCAGGAAGGACGTCTTCGTGACATCAAAGCTCCGCCCATGGAATTCCCTATTGGGATTCCCCACCTCCGTTTGAGCCTCCCGACCGGCCGACAGCTCCGTGGCTCTTTTGCAAAGCTGACAGCCGGGCGGCGGTGCTTCTCGATGTTCTCCTGAACCCAAACGCTGAACCTGAACTTTTGCCGAACTTCCGGGTTCAGCATTCGGGAGAACGCCGACAAGCCTCCTGGCTGTTTCAAAAGGTGACAGCCTGGCGGCGGGGATTCTCGGCGGCCACCCAAACCCGAACTTTTGCCAAACTTCTGGGTTTGGTGTTCAGGCGGCGGGTTCATAAGGTGGAAAAAGTTCATAAAAAGAGGCAAAAAATTTCCGAACCCCAAGTTTGTATCTCAGAAAGTTCATATGACGAGGGGTTCGTATCACGAGGTACTACTGTATATCTCATATATCTTTTCTTCTATCCCTTTATCTTTCTTCTATTCTCTCTTTGATTTATTTTATCCTGTACTCTCTCTTCTATTCCTTCTCTAATTTTATTTCCTCGAAGGTGTCCTCTATTACCTTCTTTGTGTATTATTGTGCATTGGACAAAATTAATGAAATAAAAATAAATAAAAATAAATTCATTCTTGTCTTGCAGACCAGCATGCATTCTTCTTTTTAACTTCCTGCTTTACAACTTTGGTGATGTGGGAGTTCTGGTTCTTGTACTTCTGGTGGCCTCAGCCATTGTTATTTGATGCTGTTATACTGTATACCTTTGATGTAGTCCATAGTTCCCTCTAAGCTGAGCAGTGAGCAATCGCTCACTTAAAAATCATCATCAACTCAGAGTTTTCCAAACCTGCCCAGAAGCCGAGAGGGAAAGAGTGAGAGGGAAGGAGATAGAGAGGAAGAGAGAGAAACAGATAGAAAAAAGAGAGGAAGGAAAAGAGAAAGAAAAAGAATGGGACTAAGGAAGAGAGAAAGAAAATAAAAATCTAGTTTGAAACTAGCTCAACTATTTAAGTGGCATTTTGATATTGATAGAGTTGCCCTATTATGAGCTCACTGTTATAGACACACAGTACAGTATTTTATTTTGAAATTCTCTGAGGCAAAACAGGGTGGGTTTTTTATTTATTTGTTTGTTTGTTTGTTTGTTTGTTTGTTTATTTATTTATTTATTTATTTATTATTTCTGTGCCGCCCAGTCCCGAAGGGACTGCTGCTCAGACACTATACTTTTCCACCACCACCCCCAAAAAATTAGAGGGAACACTGATGTAGTCTCACCATTTTCTTCGGGGTCTACCTGTGTTCTTTGATCTTCTCTTCTTTTTGCATATGCCTTTTCTTTGCTCTCCAGGTGAGCAAGCCACTTCACTCGCTGCCTTTACATGTAGTTTAGGATCAGTTCTATTCCAAATCTTTCTCTTATGATCTCATTCTGGTCACTCCAGCAGCTTTCCTCAAACATTTAAGGGACTGGAGGCTAAAACATATAAAGAACGGTTGCTGGAATTGGGTATGTCTAGTGTGATGAAAAGAAAGACCAGCGGTGACATGATGGCAGTGTTCTGATATCTCAGGGGTTGTCACAAAGAAGAGGGAGTCAAACTGTTCTCCAAAGCACCTGAGGGCAGGACAGGAACCAATGGATGGAAACTAATCAAGGAGAGAAGCAACCTAGAACTAAGAAGAAATTTCCTGACAGTTAGAACAATTAATTCGTGGAACAGTTTGCCTCCAGAAGGTGTAAATGCTCCAACACTAGAAGTTTTAAAGAACATGTTGGATAACCATTTGTCTGAAATAGTGTAAGTTTCCTGCCTAGGCAGGGGGTTGGACTAGAAGATCTTCAGGGTCCCTTCTATTCTATTCTATTCCATTCCATTCTATTCCACTTTCAATTGTGATCAGCTTTCCCTTATGCTTTATTGCAAGGGTCCATATTTAGCACTTGTAACATAGGGTGGAGATGAATATGCTTTTTACAAGATGCCACTTTGTGTCTTATGTCATAGGAGTGGGGCTGTCTGTCCTAATACAGTGATACCTTGTCTTACAAACTTAATTGGTTCTGGGACGAGGTTCTTAAGGTGAAAAGTTTGTAAGATGAAACAATGTTTCCCATAGGAATCAATGGAAAAGCGATTAATGCGTGCAAGCCCAGAGGATCCCCTCCATAGGAAACCCCATCTCCAGACTTCTGTGTTTTTGCGATGCTGCAGGGGAATCCCAGCAGGGGAATCCCAGCATCATAAAAACGAGCGCTTCGCTGGCAACGGAAGTCTGGGAAGTGGGGTTTCCCAGCAAAGGGAGCATCAGGGGAATCCCAGCAGCACAAAAATGAGCGCTTTGCTGGCAACGGAAGTCCGGAGGCAGGGCATCCCAGCAGCAGCGGAGGGTTTGTAAGGTGAAAATAGTTTGTAAGAAGAGGCAAAAAAATCTTAAACCCCGGGTTTGTATCTCGAAAAGTTTGTATGACGAGGCGTTTGTAAGACGAGGTATCACTGTACTTGGTTAGCTCCACTGCATTGTATGTTAATCTCTGTCTATTTTCCTATCTTCACTAAATGTCATTCCTAAATATTTGAACTCTAAAACATGCAATCATTTACTTATAAATCTTCTGCGGGTTGGAGGAGGCGAAAGCTTTTATTGCGTTCCTTGACAGAAATAGCTGCAGGAGGTGACTGGTTTGCCATCATCCTACACCAGGAGTAGGGAAAGTTGGCTCTTCCATGACATGATTGGCTCAGGAATTCTGGGAGTTGAAATCCACAAGTCATAGAAGAGCCAATGTTCCCTACCCCTGTCCTACACAATCATCAACCTCATCATCACTACCATCATCATCATCGTCGTCTTCATTTAACGATCCCCATAATCCCTTGTGGGGTGGGCAAATTTAAGCCAATCACATGACCTTTAAGCCACCACTCCTGGTCACATGATTGTCAAGCCACTCCCACCTGGTCACATGGCCAGCAAGCCACACCCACAAAATAAGCCATATAAAGTTTTAATGTACAGAACCCAAGTGAGCATGGAAACAAATTTTCATTCCAATATTCTTCTCTTCTCGTCTCATCTCTCCTCTCCTCTCCTCTCCTCTCCTCTCCACTCCTCTCCTCTCCACTCCTCTCCACTCCTCTCCTCTCCTCTCCGCTCCTCTCGTCTCCTCCCCTCCCCTCTCCGCTCCTCTCCGCTCCTCTCTTCTCCGCTCCTCTCCGCTCCTCTCCGCTCCTCTCTTCTCCGCTCCTCTCCGCTCCTCCCCTCTCCTCTTCTCTCCCCTCCCCTCCCCTCCCCTCCTCCCTTCCCTCTATTCCACTCCAGTGCACTCCACTGCACTCCACTGCTCTGTACTCCACTCCACTCTCTCCTCCTCTCTCCCTTTTTCAAATCCTTCTCTCCCAAGTGGCGAAATGCTAAGTAGCAAAACCTGAAATTTGCTCTTGTATAAAGATTTCAGTTTAAGGCTGAAGACCATGTGCAGACCTAGAGTTACAAGCTGTCCAGTCTGGTTTTAAATGCCAGCTAGGCAGCTGGGCTGTAAGAAATTTTGTACCAACTCATTGTGTTTGTTTACATAGCAACTACCAGTTTGCCAATAATTTATAAAGCTGGATTGGTTTATGTATCTCATTTAAAGTTATGCTAGGAAAATCACAGAAGCTCAGCACAATTTAAAAACTATTGAGAAAGAATATAAGAACAGAAAAGGAAGCCATTGAGTGGTGTGGGGAGAGATTATCCTGGCAGTCTGAGAAACATTAAGGCAGATATAAGGTTCTTTAATGCATTTTTTTTAAAAAAAGAAAGGTTGTTAACAGCAGATCGATCAATCACCTATTCCTCATCGCATAGAGTCAAATAAGATGACTTTTCTTAAAAGTTCGGGAAATTGAGCTCTTTTTCCAAGACAAAATCCCTCCACATAAACAAAATTATAAGAAAGATGCCTGCCATGATATGGTGTGACTTGGAAGGAATTGCATTTTCAGCAGCTCTGGAAGAGAGATGCTGATATAATTTGTATTAAAACTTTTTTTGGGGGGGACAGATAAAAATTTCTACAAAGTTGGCATGGAAGCCAGGAAGGTGATTGTGGACAAAATAGCCCACTCTCTCTCACCCCAAATGATCATATTTGGTTATTGTTTTGGGGGGGAAACAGGAGGAGGAAGGAGTATTAAATGTGTTTGTTACCTTAAATTATTTATAAGAATAATAAAGGCAGGGTAAAAATCTAATAAATGCATAAAGTAAGTAAGGAAGCAAAGGAAAAAATAGAAAATAAAGAAAAAAGGCTTAGAAGTACCTTCTGATGTGTTTCACAATCTCTCTCCTCCCTCTCCCTCCCTCCCTCACCCACCCCCAATCATAATATTTTTTACAGATGCCCGTCTCCTAAGGCAGTGTTTCCCAACCTTGACCACTTGAAGATATTTGGACTTCAACTCCCAGAATTCCCCAGCCAGCAAACACTGGCTGGGGAATTCTGGGAGTTGAAGTCCAAATATCTTCAAGTGGCCAAGGTTGGGAAACACTGTCCTAAGGGATGAAGAGGCTAGCCAATGAAAACCCTGTAATTTGTTGCTAAATAAATACATAACTTGGAAAACTGACCTTACCTTAGATCAGTGTTTCCCAACCTTGACCACTTGAAGATATTTGGACTTTAGTGCTGGCTGGAAAATTCTGTGAGTTGAACTCCAGATATCTTCAAGTTGCCAAGGTTGGGAAACACTGCCTTAGATAACCAGGCCTGCTGGAGAATATTCTTTAACCCCCTAGGCAGCAAAATGCCCTGCATACATCATTAAGTTAATCCAAGTTAAGAAAATGCGCTGATATTTCCAAATTTATTAATCCAGACAGATGTGTAAGAATTAGTTTATAAAATCATATACCAAAATGTCATTCCTGTTAATGACCACTTCACCTTCAACTGAAGCACGTAATAGATTCAAACTTAATGTGAACCGCTCCAAACGCGACTGCAGGAAATATGACTTCAGCAATAGAGTAATCAATGCCTGTAAGGCAGTACCTGACTGTTTCTTCCTCAAACCCCAAAAACGTTAACACTAGACTGTCTACAATCGACCTCTCCCCATTTCTAAGAGGTCTGTAAGGGTCATGCATAAGTGCACCACTGTGCCTACCATCCCTGACCTACTGTCCTATTGTCCTCTTTTATCATTACTTTTCACTTATGTTTATACAAACTACTACTATTCTACACATGTTTGACAAATAAATAAAAATAAATAAAAATAAATAAAAATAAATAAAAATAAATAAAAATAAATAAAAATAAATAAATAAAAATAAATAAAAATAAATAAAAATAAATAAAAATAAATAAAAATAAATAGGTTTAATACAATCATATGTGATAAATTAGAACTAAAAAAATGATGAACATAACCAGATCAAATGAATCAGAGAGTTTTACAATAAATAAAAAAAACACTCCCTTTTTACGACCATGAAATCCCTTAATTCAGGGTAAAGTTGGTGCGACTGGATGGAGCATTTACTGGCTGGATGCCCTTCTTGTTGCCACATAGAGTTCACAGCAGATATTTTCTTTTCTTTGATCCCAAGGAGAGAAACATCTGCTGCAATTTAGGATTGAATTCTCAAGTTTCTGAATAGGAGGCCAGTGCCTTTACTACTAGGCTATTGTCAATGCCCCAAATAGCATCTGAGAAACAAATCAGATTCCAGTCCCGTTCTCTCACAGAAGGTTCGATTTATTATCAGAGCGATGTTGGTCACACCATTGCCATTCCAATACTCACTTCTTTCCAGTATTCCACCCAGGTTAAGGTTCATCCCACATCCCGAAACCCACAAGTTCATCACGAGAACCAGTCTGAATGCAGGGATTCCACTGACTTCCTCTTTTGTTCAGTTGATGCAGAACAAAAGATGGCCTTGGACTCTAAGAAAGGAATTTGTTGTTGCTAGTAACTTTTCTCTCAATCAACTACCCCTCCACTTCCCCTAATTCAAAATAGAATAGAGTAGAATAGAATAGAATAGAATTTTATTGGCCAAGTGTGATTGCACACACAAGGAATTTGTCTTGGGGCATATGCTCTCAGCGTACCTAAAAGAAAAAGCTACATTTGTCAAGAATCATGTGGTACAACACTTAATACTGTGCTACTGTGGCAGGCCAAAGCCTCTAACTCCACATGACAGCATTTGGCCTGACAGAAAGCCCCCTTTCGCAAAGAACCATCTCCTGAAATGATAGACTAAAACACATAGGGGTTAGTATCGCTTTTAAACATATAAAGCCCTTCATGGCACCGGACCAGATTATCTCCGGGACCGCCTTCTGCCGCATGAATCCCAGCGACCAGTTAGGTCCCACAGAGTGGGTCTTCTTCGGGTCCCGTCAACTAAACAATGTCGTTTGGCGGGACCCAGGGGAAGAGCCTTCTCTGTGGCGGCCCCGGCCCTCTGGAACCAACTCCCCCCAGAGATTAGAATAGCCCCCACCCTCCTTGCCTTTCGTAAGCGCCTTAAAACCCACCTCTGCCATCAGGCATGGGGGAACTGAGATATTCTTTCCCCCTAGGCTTCCACAATTTATGCATGGTATGTTTGTATGTATGATTGGTTTTTATAACAAGGGTTTTTAGCTGTATTAGTATTGGATTGTCACATACTGTTTTTACCACTGTTGTTAGCCGCCATGGAGAGGGGCGGCATACAAATCAAATCAAATCAAATCAAATCAAATCAAATCAAATCAAATCAAATCAAATCAAATCAAATCAAATCAAATCAAATCAAATCAAATCAAATCAAATCAAATCAAATCAAATCAAATCAAACCAAATCAAATCAACAAACAAACAAACCCTTCTTCCCGCGCCATGGGGACACTTAGGTTTGGTTGGGTAATTTTCATGGAATTGTTTAATTAACCTATCAGCTTTGACAGCTATCTTACAATGCTAGGGGGCAAAAAAAAAAAATCAGATATTTATTTATTTAACTTGTTAAAATGTTGCTTGACTGTTTTGGTATTCTTTTTAACTGTAATTGAAGGGGAAGACACTTTCGTTGGCATTCTCAATGGCGGCATGTGGTGTGTTGGTTTCAGAAGGCGACTGAAAGGCAGGTGAGAGAATGATCTATTCTCTGCTATGCCAGTCCTATCTCCTGCGAACTAACCTGAGCTTCCCATCAACCATTTCAGCCCTAGCCAAAAACATCCGGGGGGGGGGGGGAGACTCCTCCCAGGGGCCATTCTCTCCAGATTGGAAATTGCAAGCCGCCAGAGCATCTTTGAAGTGATGGAAAGAGGTGTCAGAGAAAATAACAGCGGTGGCTGCACCTCTGCCATTTTCTGGTAATTGAGAGAGCTAAAAACACCCCGCAAGAAAATCTCAGGCACCTGGAGGATCAGGATTAAAAAAAAAACCTGCAAAGCTTTTTTTGAAGGAGACGCTTGAAGTTAAAACACTTTAAAAGATACCGCACGGCTGGTTTTGGCACGGCAGTCATTGTAATGGCTGCCCTGTGTTTCTCTGTCAGAGTGGCATTTTTCACTCTGACAGTGAATGGGTGAACAGTGCAGTCAGGCGGTAGGGAAAGCAAGTAGGATGCTTGGCTGCATAGCTAGAGGTATAACAAGTAGGAAGAGGGAGTTTATGATCCCGCTATATAGAATGCTGGTGAGACCACATTTGGAATACTGTGTCCAGTTCTGGAGACCTCACCTACAAAAAGATATTGACAAAATTGAACGGGTCCAAAGATGGGCTACAAGAATGGTGGAAGGTCTTAAGCATAAAATGTATCAGGAAAGACTTAATGAACTCAATCTGTACAGTCTGGAGGACAGAAGGAAAAGGGGGGACATGATCGAAACATTTAAACATATTAAAGGGTTAAATAAGGTCGAGGAGGGAAGTGTTTTTAATAGGAAAGTGAACACAAGAACAAAAGGACACAATCTGAAGTTAGTTGGGGGGGAAGATCAAAAGCAACATGAGAAAATATTATTTTACTGAAAGAGTAGTAGATCCTTGGAACAAACTTCCAGCAGACGTGGTAGATAAATCCACAGTAACTGAATTTAAACATGCCTGGGATAAACATATATCCATCCTATGATAAAATACAGAAAATGGTATAAAGGCAGACTAGATGGACCATGAGGTCTTTTTCTGCCGTCAGACTTCTGTGTTTCTATGTTTCTATGTTTCTATGCAACCATTGCAGTATTCAGGAATCTCTGGAAGCCAAAAAGGTCCTCCCAGAGCCTTTGTGTGAGCAAAAAATCAGCTGGCAGGCACACACATGCGCGTTGGAGCTGAGCTAGGGCAATGGCTCGTGTGCCAGCAAATATGGCTCTGTGTGCCAACCTCTATGGGGACTCCTGCCTGAAAAGGGGATTGGACTAAATGACTTACAAGGTCCCTTCCAACTCTAATAAATAATAATAATAATAATAATAATAATAATAATAATAATAATAATAATAGTGATTATTATGGGGGGACATGATTTAAACATTTAAATATGTTAAAGGGTTAAATAAGGTCCAGGAGGGAAGTGTTTTTAATAGGAAAGTGAACACAAGAACAAGGGGACACAATCTGAAGTTAGTTGGGGGAAAGATTAGAAGTAATGTGACAAAATATTATTTTACTGAAAGAGTAGTAGATGCTTGGAACAATCTTCCAGCAGACGTGGGAGATAAATCCACAGTAACTGAATTTAAACATGCCTGGGATAAACATAAACAAGCCCTACATGGCATTGGACCAGAGTACCTCTGGAACTGCCTGCTACCGCACGAATCCCAGCAGCCGATAAGGTCCCACAGAGTTGGCCTTCTCCGGGTCCCGTCGACTAAACAATGTCATCTGGCGGGCCCCAGGGGAAGAGCCTTCTCTGTGGCGGCCCCGGCCCTCTGGAATCAACTCCCCCTGGAGATTAGAACTGCTCCCACCCTCCTTGTCTTCCGTAAACTACTCAAGACCCACCTATACCGCCAGGCATGGGGGATTTGAGACATCTTTCCCCCAGGCTTATTATAATTTATGTTTGGTATGTATGTGCTGTTTGGTTTTTAATTATGATAGGGTTTTTAGTTTTTTAATATTAGATTTGTGCCATTATAATATTGTTTTTATCATTGTTGTGAGCCGCCCCGAGTCTTCGGAGAGGGGCGGCATACAAATCTAATAAATAATAATAATAATAATAATAATTATTATTATTATTATTACTATTATTATTATATATCCATCCTATGATAAAATACATAAAATAGTATAAGGGCAGACTAGATGGACCATGAGGTCTTTTTTGGCAATCAATCTTCTATGTTTCTATGTTTCAATAGAGCCGAGGAGGCACAGCAGGTAGAGTGCAGTACTGCAGGCCACTAAAGCTGACTGTAGGTTTGCAGGTCAGCGGTTCAAATCTCATCACCGGCTCAAGGTTGACTAAGCCTTCCATACAAATCTAATAAATAAATAAATAAATAAATCCTTCCGAGCTGGGTAAAATGAGGACCCGGCTTGTTGGAGGCAATATGCTGGCTCTTTTTAAAAAAGTGCTATTGCTAACGTGTTGTAAGCCGCCCTGAGTCTAAGGAGAAGGGCGGCATTAAAAAAATTGAATAAATAAATAAATAAATAAATAAATAAATAAATGAATGAACGAACGAACGAATAAATAAAATAAATTAAAAAATCAATTCACTTGAGTTTTAGGAAAAAGGTAGTAAAATTGGGTAGGACATACTTAACAATCAACTTGCTTACCAACCAAAACTTTGGTTCCAATTATGGTAAGAAGTCAAGGACGTCCTGTATATATATGGCCTCCTGACTCTGCCGTGAGTCTTCATCTAACCTTTTCGTTCCTGCTTGAGAAAGCAGAGCCAATGGAAAGTGTAATTACCGTACTTGGCTTGCAGCACCGTCTCTACACTCGGAGGCTGGTCCCCAATCAAAGTTTTAAGCCCAAGGACGTGGTCCATTCCCACTTCAAAGGGCACTTGCTTGAAATACCTGTCAAAACGAGTCATCTCCCATTGCTGTGCTAATGGAAACATTTGAAGTGATATTAAATTATACGCCTGCCTGATTTCCCATATCTCATTCCCAAAACGTTATTTTATACCTCTCTCATCTTTTTCCTCGGCTCTAAATGGCATATGGAGAGAGCGACTGTGAGGCAAACCATAATTAGTTGGTTAAACTCTATCAGTTTGAAAAACAATGCGACACATTTTTTTCCCTCCTAAATATTTTCCTGCGTGCTCTTTTTTCCTCCTCTGACAGTAATTAGTGCTCCATATCTATAAGAAGAAGGAGAAACGCTGATTTTTTTTCCCCTCCTATAAATCATTGCTCACTTGGTGGCACTGATGGGGGAAGCAGGAAGCAAAGTGAGTTAAGCTGCTTGTGTTGTATTTTTTTCTAAAGCCTTCTTCTTCTTCTTCTTCTTCTTCTTCTTCTTCTTCTTCTTCTTCTTCTTCTTCTTCTCCTCCTCCTCCTCCTCCTCCTACTCCTCCTCCTTTTCCTCCTTCTCCTCCTCCTCCTCCTTCATCTTCTTCTTTTCTTCCTCTTCCCCCTCTTCCGCCTCCCCGTCCTCTTCTCCTCCTCCTCCTCCTCCTCCTCCTCCTCCTCCTCCTTCTTCTTCTCCTTCTCCTCCTCCTTCTTCTTTTCTTCCTCTTCCCCCTGTTCCGCCTCCCCGTCCTCTTCTTCTTCTTCCTCTTCCTCCTCCTCCTCTTCTTCTTCTTCTTCTCCTTCTCCTCCTTCTTTTCTTCCTCTTCCTCTTCCCCCTCCTCCTCCTCCTCCTCCTCTTCTTCTTCCTCCTCCTTCTCCTCTTCTCCTTCTCCTCCTCCTTCTTCTTTTCTTCCTCTTCCCCCTGTTCCGCCTCCCCGTCCTCTTCTTCTTCTTCCTCTTCCTCCTCCTCTTCTTCTTCTTCTCCTTCTCCTCCTTCTTTTCTTCCTCTTCCTCTTCCCCCTCCTCTTCCTCCTCCTCCTCCTCCTCCTCCTCTTCTTCTTCCTCCTCCTTCTCCTCTTCCTCTTCTCCTCCTTCTCCTTCTCCTCCTCCTTCCCCTTCCCCACTCCTCCTCCTCCTTTTTCCTCCTCCCCTCCTCTCCCTGCCTCCTCCTCTTCTTCCTCCTCCTTGAAATAACTCTAAACTAATCATTTGGAGATTGCTCTAGGGGCATTTTACAACAGAATCATGAATAAAACAAAGAAACAAATAGCTTGCAAAGGGCTTTTGAAATGCAGTCAAAAAGTTAGCAATACCAAATGCTCTCATCCAAGGAGCGCAGCCTTCTTGTTCTGCCCTCTGATACTTTGGAGAATAAGTTTATTTTATATTATCTTATCTGTCTGTCTGTCTGTCAAGTACGTATTAGTAGTATAAATAATAAAGAAATAACACTTTATATACATGATATTGGTACTAATGAGAGAAAAACTTAGGACAGGGACAGTAGGCACGCTGGTGCACATATATGTCCCTTACTGACCTCTTAGGAATCATGTGAGGTCAACAGTGGATAGCTTAAGGGTAAAGTTTTGGGGGTTTGGTGATGAAACAACAGTGTCCGTTAGTGAGTTCCATGCATTAACAACTTGGTTGCTGAAGTCATATTTTCTAGTCAGATTTGGAGCGGTTTACTTTGAGATTGTCTCTGTTATGTGCTCGTGTATTGTTGTGGTTGAAGCTGAAGTATTTGTTGACAGGAAGGATGTTGTAGCAGATGATTTTATGGGCTATGCTTAGGTTGTGTCAAAGGCGATGTAATTCTAAGCTTTCTAAGCCTAGGATTTCAAGACTGGCTGTGTATGGTATTCTGTTGCAAGTAGACGAGTGGAGGACTCTTCTCGTAAAGTATCTCTGAATGCTTTCTAATGTATTTGTGTCCAAAATGCAGTGTGAATTCCAGACAGATGAGCTGTATACAAGGATCGGTCTGGTGAAAGTTTTGTAAGCTTTGGTTAGTACAGTGATATTAGTGGAGAAGAAGCTACGTAGGATTAGGTTAACAACTCTTGAAGCCCTTTTGGCAATGTTGTTGCAGTTGGCACTTAGGTCATTTGATATAAACAGGAAATAGGTGGTGGGTGGCGCAGTGGTTTGAGTGCAGTACTGCAGGCTACTTCAACTAACTGCTAGCTGTAGTTCAGCAGTTCAAATCTCACCATCGGCTCAAGGTTGACTGAGCCTTCCATCCTTCCGAGGTGGGTAAAATGAGGACCCGGATTGTTGGGGACAATATGCTGATTCTTTAAACCGCTTGGAGAGGGCTGTAAAAGCATTATGAAGCGGTATATAAGTCGAAATGTATTGCTATATCCCCCTCCTTCTGTTGTGTGAGGACTTTCTCTCCCCTCCTTTCCTTTTTAAATGGCTGCCTGAAAAGTTTATCACTGCTTCTTGGAAAGGTGAAAATAGAAGTATAGCTGAATGGTTAACTAATAAAGCCAGAAGGGATGTCTTATATGAAAATGACTTTTATCATCATTTCTGATATTTATTTATTCATTCATTCATTCATTCATCCATCCATCCATCCATCCATCCATCCATCCATCCATCCATCCATCCATCCATCCATCCATCTATCTATCTATCTATCTATCTATCTATCTATCTATCTATCTATCTATCTATTATTTTATTGGATTTGTATGCCGCCCCTCTCCGGAGACTCGGGGCGGCTAACAGCAACAATAAAACAGTGTACAATAGTAATTCATTACTACAAACGATTAAAAACCCATTAATATAAAAACCAAACATACATACATACATACCATGCATAGAATTGTAAAGGCCTAGGGGGAAAGAGGACCTCAATTCCCCCATGCCTGACGGCAGAGGTGGGTTTTATGTAGCTTACGAAAGGCAAGGAGGGTGGGGGCAATTCTAATCTCTGGGGGGAGTTGGTTCCAGAGGGCCGGGGCCACCACAGAGAAGGCTCTTCCCCTGGGTCCCGCCAAACGACATTGTTTAGTTGACGGGACATGGAGAAGATCCACTCTGTGGGACCTAACTGGTCGCTGGGATTCGTGCAGCAGAAGGTGGTCCCTAAGATAATCTGGTCCGGTGCCATGAAGGGCTTTATAGGTCATAACCAACATTTTGAATTGTGACCGGAAACTGATCGGCAACCAATGCAGACTGCGGAGTGTTGGTGTAACATGGGCATATTTGGGAAAGCCCATGATTGCTCTCGCAGCTGCATTTTGCACGATATGAAGTTTCCGAACATTTTTCAAAGATAGCCCTATGTAGAGAGCGTTACAGTAGTCGAGCCTCGAGGTGATGAGGGCATGAGTGACTGTGAGCAGTGGCTCCCGGTCCAAGTAGGGTCGCAACTGGTGCACAAGGTGAACCTGGGCGAATGCCCCCCTCGCCACAGCTGAAAGATGTTTCTCTAATGTGAGCTGTGGATCGAGGAGGATGCCCAAATTACCATATTAACGGTAATTGGACTCTATTCCACCATCCATTTTTCATGGTTCCTCTTGAGTTGATTTACTACAACCCAAGTTAAAAATAGCATTCTTTTTATAGCTATATGACTACGGATACCGATCACTACATATTGCTGTCAAGATCTGATTATTTCATAATAAACAGAACCCCCAAAAGACCTGTTCCAATTCATTGTGGGCTACGAAATGAATAGGGTTGAATGCACGCTTTGAACTGAGGATTATCTCGTAAAGGGGGGGTAGAGGCAGACAGCTGAACGATTTCCCTACATTTTTACCTAAGAGACAACTTGATAAAAGGGCCTTCAGGCTGACACATCCAGATCATGACAGCTTGAGATTTAGGGAGTGAATCTGTTTACGTCTGCTCCGGAGGGTAGGTCTGAAGCAATATTTCCACCTTGCAAGCGAATGATGTTTCAATGAGATGAACTTCCTTGCTGTAGGAGTTGTTTGGTGCTGGAACAGACAACTTCAGAAGTCGATAGTCTAAGTCGGCAACATGATGTTTTTCAGATACTTTGGTGAAGAGTTTCCAAATCTGTTACCATGTCCGGATATACAGAGCTATGCAGTAGGACCTATCTCAAAATTTATAGTGTGGCAATTTAGGAACCAGTGCAGAGAAATAACGAAGACACTTTTGTAGAAAAACAGTAGTAAACAGTTTTACTCTTCAGTGCAAGCAAAATATTTTCTTTCTTAGTCTTCTATTTACAGGAACAAACCTTACTTTAGCTATATGCATTAAAGCTTACTTACAGGTAGATAGTAAACCAATCCAGGTTTCTCCATATCAACACTACACCTCTAACTCAATACCTTAACTCATGCTCAAACTGATCCAGCCAGCCAACTAACAACGTCACCACCAACAGTTAACAATCATTTTCATCAACGACTTGGACGAGGGAATAGAAGAGCAACTGATCAAATTTGCAGATGACACCGAGCTGGCGGGGGTAGCCAATACCCTAGAAGACAGTTTCAAATTACAGAAAGACCTAGACAGACTAACACAGTGGGCCCACACCAACAAAATGATGTTTAACATCGACAAGAGCAAAGTCCTTCACCTAGGTAGAAAAAACCCTGGACACACATACAACCTGGAAGAAACCCCTCTTAGCAGTAGCGACTGCGAAAGAGACCTTGGAGTCTTGGTGGACAATCAACTAAACATGAGCCAACAATGTGCAGCAGCAGCTAAAAAAGCCAACACAATCCTAAGCTGCATCAACAGGGGAATACACTGCAAGACCAGGGAAGTCTTAATACCACTCTACTACGCCCTGGTCCGACCACACCTGGAGAACTGTATTCAGTTCTGGTCACCACACTTCAAAAGAGACATTGAAACTCTGGAGAAGGTGCAAAAAAGAGCAACCAAAATGATTAAGGGATTGGAAACCAAGACTTACGAAGAGAGACTGAGGGAACTGGGCATGGATAGCCTAGAGAAAAGGAGGGCCAGAGCGGACATGATAGCAGTCTACAATTACACGAGGGGATGTCACAGAGAGGAGGGGATCACTTTATTCTCCAGGGCACCAGAGGGCTGGACGAGGAACAATGGCTGGAAGTTGACCAAGGAGAGATTCAACATGGAGATAAGGAGGAACTTCCTGATGGTCAGAGCGATCAACCAATGGAACAACCTACCAGCGGACGTTGTGAACTCCAACACTCTGGACATTTTTAAGAGAAGATTGAACTGCCACTTGACTGGTGTACTATAGGGTTCCTGCTTGGGCAGGGGGTTGAACTCGATGGCCTTCATGGTCCCTTTCAACTCTAACAATAAATAAAATAAATGGTAAAGTTGCTTTGCATTTTATAATGCTCTGGCCCAATCAAGTTGCAGTTTACACCCTATGACTCAGCACTCAACATGCTTACAATCTTCTTTTACCTTCTTTTACTTTATATCACCTAGGATTCAACTAATCCTTGACGTACCATTTATGTAGTTGCGGTCCGTTTGTGTCCTGTGCAATTAGTAATGAACCCAGAGGACTCAGAGACAGTGCAGGCATCCTGTGTTCCTGACACCCGTGACTAACAGTGAAGAGGACGTGGTGTCAGAGGCTGAAGAGCAACCAGGGCCTTCTGCATCTCCTGTTATGAGTGACTCAGGAGAAGAGGAGGAGCCTCTTCTTGATGCTAGGGTTTGCAGGTCCTGTAGGAGGCATGAGTGGTTACTCAGGAGGAAGCTTTCTTGTGAGTAGCACTGCTGGCTACTGGGCCACATCCTCAGGCTATGTAAGTGGGTGTCATGTGTTGCTTTGGTGCAGAGAACAACACAGTTCATTTCAGAATTGAGCTGAGGCACGGCAATCTGCTCTGCCTTGTGAATCATCTGAGAAGATATAAGTCAGCGTATTAGTTGGTGGGCCCACTTGATTGTTGGAGTGAACAAGTAATGCCAGCTGGCAGATCCTAGGGGAAGAGCCTTCTCTGTGGTGGCACCGGTCCTCTGGAATCAACTCTCCCCAGAGATTCACACTGCTTCCACTCTCCTGGCCTTTCGGAAGATGTTAAAGACTCATCTCTGTCGGCAGGTTTGGGGCTGTTGAATATATACAATCTGCTCCAGCAAATGTTACGATAGTCAAGGATGAATGTGAGTGAATGGTTTCAAATGATATGGGTTTTTTAGGTTTGGTAAATTAGATTTTAGCAGGTTTAAGGGATTTTGTTTTTAAACTTTGAGTTTTAATTTTCAGTTTCTACTGTTTTATTTGTATGTATGTATGTTGTAAGCCACCTTGAATCTCCAGAGAAGGACGACCTAGAAATTGAAATAAGAAACAGACAAACATAATAATATACTGTAGAATGGAGCTTCTAACTTCAAGACATCCCAAGTAATTCAGCAACACATATTTGCTTTCATTCCATTCCTATTCTAAATTTGATCTAAAGTTGTCAAAGGGTTAAAAATCATATTATCCCATTGGCCAGTTTACCTAAAAATTACCAAATATAGATGCTGGAAGCAAACGGGTTTGGCTAAAGGACAGGAACCACAGATATAAAATATCTAATTCCTAAGAAAGGCTTGCTTCACTTCCTCCATCAAGTTATTTAAGGTTGGCTGGAGTTGCATGTGTCTTTGGCACTAGCCTTGCTGCAATTTTTTTAAAGTCTCCACTTAAGTGGAAAACCTGTTCTTGCTTGTTGGATGCTGTCGAATCGGCTAGAGAGCATGAGGGAGATGACAATACCATGTATCACTCTTGGGACTTCAGCACAGCACCCGAGATCATGCAAAGAGCAGAAAACAGCCTTCTGTTTTTGACAGAGTCAAATGGAACAGTAAATGGGAGGAAAACCCTTTGTGTCTTGGAATCTATTTGAGGTCTTCTGTGGGAGTTTTTAAGCAAGCTTGCAAAGGAAGAATCAGGGCTCCACTGTTTGCAAAGTTTAGGATGGCCAGAAGCTGTATATCTTGGGTATTTGTCATAATGGTGAATTCCTACTGATGTTGCCAAGACTGAATGTTTAGAGATTAAAGCCAAAATGCCTGCAGACTATCCAAGAGAATTCTCAGAACACTTGAGATATGGTAGACAAGGAGAATTGCAAAAGCAGACTAGCATGGACTGTTGAGGATCCAGCGAGTGACGACGCCTCCTTTTTGTAACTTATATTCAGGAAGGTACTGCTGGAACTTGTGTGTCCTCTTGTTGACCAAACTAGATACCCTTCATGTAGTGATGGTGGTATTGGAGTAACATTTTTCAGAAGCTAGCCCACTCAAATAGCCAAAGCAGCTAACCGGCTTGCATCAGACCAGGATGTCAGGAACCTTTATCTTGAAGATACATGAAGACATGTACTGCAGAGTTTATTAAGAAAACATTTACACTAACTATTTACACTGTAGCTATCTTTCTAGCAGTTACTATACAAAGTACTCACAATTCTCTATCTACTATTCTCAGTTACAACATTCAGCTACAAGTCTTAAGCACCCACAAGCCACACTAATTCACAAGCCACTCTAAACCATACTAAGCCACAATACCTTCAAGCCAAGCCACAAGCCACATCTATGCAAAAGTGCATTATGTACTTTTGTCAGCCAATCAGGTTACGTTACAATTTGCATATTCACTGCGACTAGGCAGTTTTACATTGTTAAAGTTATACAATTCTTCTTTCTGCAATTTGGAATATTCTCTCAGGTAGGCCTGATCCTGACAGGTGGAAGATTGACAACTCTGTTGCTAAGTGATAGGGTCATAAAGTGCATAAAGTTCTTCATTGTTTATTTGACCCTTAGGACAATCATTAAGTGTTGTACCACATGATTCTTGACAAATGTATCTTTTTCTTTTATGTATACTGAGAGCATATGCACCAAGACAAATTCCTTGTGTCCAATCACACTTGGCCAATAAAATTCTATTCTATTCTATTCTGTTCTGTTCTATTCTATTCTATTCAAAACATTCATCTATCTGTCATTCATTGCTACTGGCCAGAGCAGAGTGTTGTTGCTCAAAGGCCCCAGGCTTGCTGGCAAAGCCATGTTTTTAAAGCCTCTCAGAAGGCCAGGGAGGTGTGGGCGGTTCGAATCTCTGAGAGGAGTTGGTTCCAGAAGACCGGAGCCACCATAGAGAAGTCCCTTCCCCGCAGTCCCGCCAGTCTGCATTGCTTGGCTGATGGGATCTGGAGAAGGCAATGCAATGTGTGGTTGTGAATGAATTGATTGTTTTTATTATATATGGGATTTTAGTAGTAAGTTTTAATTAATTAGATTTGTTGTTTTGTTGCTTTTGTACCCTGTGAGCCACCCGGAGTCTTCGGAGAAGGGCGGCATACAAATCTAATTAATCATAATCATAATCATAATCATAATCATAATCATAATCGCCAACTTTGTGGGATCTAATTGGCTGCTGGGACCTGTGAGGCACAAGATTTATTTATTTATTTGACTTCTATGCCGCCCAACCCCAAAGATGGTCTCGGAGTTGGAAGGGACCTTGGATGTCTTTTAGTCCAGCCCTCTGCTCAGGCAGGAAAACGGCTGACCAATCTCTTCTTCAAAACCAAGTTGTACCATTGATTGAATGTTCTCCTTAAGTTCTAGGTTCCTTCTCTTTTAGATTAAGTTTCCACCCGATGCTTTTTGTCTTGTCTTCGGGTCCTTTGGAGAAAACTTGATTCCCTCTTCTTTGTGGTAACCCCCTAAAATATTAGAAAATTGCTATCATGGTCACCACTAGTCTTTCTGTTCAAGAGACTAGACATACCCAATTCTTGCAACCATCCTTCATATGTTTTAGCCTCCAGTACCGTAAACATCTTTAGTCCCCTAATCAAATAATGAATCAATCTTGAAGATTGCAAGGACAAATACTTTTTTTTTTAAATGGTGCATTTTATTTCTCCCCCAGTGGATAGCTAATAAAAACCAGAGCTGACAGCTTGGACTGCCAACATTCTGCAAACAATGCATTCTTTGCTGAACTGGGGCATAGAAATTCATTTTCTTTCTTCTGCCATGCCCATTAAAGCTTAGGTCTGGCATCCCGAGTCTCAACCTTAAAAGAGCCACGTGACTGGGGTGGAACGGCCACGGCTCATGTGGCCTGCAAGGTGGCATGAGAAAGGGCAGCACTTGAATGAAAACTAAGCAAATTGAATCATAGAGTCGTAGGGCAAGAAAAGGGACCTTAGAGGTCTTCTAGTCCAACCACCTGCTTAATGCAGGAGCTTTACACCAGAGGTCCTCAAACTTGGCAACTTTAAGACTTGTGGACTTCAATTCCCAGAATTCTCCATCCGGCATAGCATAATGAGCTGGAGAATTCTGGGAGTTGAAGTCCACAAGTCTTAAGAGTTGCCAAGTGTGGTTGTCAGTATTGGGTTTCTACCTGGACCATGTATTTGGGGGTGGGGGGAATGGCATTCCGGTAGCAAAAATGGAGCTGCATGCGCAGCTTTGGGTGATTGGCATGTGGGCGAGCGCATGCGTGGAGCAAGTTTTGGCTTCTGGGCATGCACATAAAACAAAATATTGCGAGAGTACGTGTGGGTGTGTGAGATTTTGGGAATTTTTCGCAAATTTTTGCGTCCGTGCATTTGTAGCTATGTAGGTATGTAGGTATAGGTATACATATACATAAACATATACATATACATATACATATAACACAAGAACAAGGGGACACAATCTGAAGTTAGTTGGGGGAAAGATCAAAAGCAACATGAGAAAATATTATTTTACTGAAAGAGTAGTAGATCCTTAGAAAAAACTTCCAGCAGACGTACCTTTCTTTTTACGTATTTACATCTTTCATTTTTACTAATTTTAAAAGTTACCCATGATCTTCCTACTTATTTTCCTTAATTCAATCCATTTGTGTCACTGTTCCTATGTTTCATAATATTTTGATTCCTTTTGACCTCCAGAGTAAGTTTATCCATCTCGGAACAATCATAAATTTTATTTATTATTGCCTTTTCTGGGTAGGTCTCCGCATTGTTTCAAAATTGAGCAAAAGTAATCCTAGCTGCAGTCGTTATGTGCAATGTTAACTATTTTCCCCCTTACTGTATTCTTTTTTTAGAATTCCCTGATAAGAACAATTCCTAGTGAATTCTATTGTTGCATACGTTAACTCCTGTAGCCATTTATGGATTTTCTTCCAGAATTTCTGGTTGACTTGGGAGGGCTAACACATCCTATTCAAGCTGGCACTTTAAGAGAGGAACAGGCTGAGAATGATTGCTCCTTGCTCCCACTCAGTCTCAGATGCAGTGGTAAATGTGAAGGCCATGTGCCTCCTATCTGAAGAGCTTCTTCAATAGCCGTGCTTTTTTGCTCAAATGTCATAGGATTGTTTGTCGCTGTACTTACCATCTGCTCTCGATGCAATGCTCACTTAGTTTCACTCGTTTCACTGCCTTTTCATACCGGGAGGTTTTGTTGCCAGTGACTGGCAATTATATATGATATGAATCTTTTTTGTTAGCTCATGAGATATTTTATTTATTTATTTATTATTTATTTATTTTGTCCAATACACAATGAGGGTTTTAGTGGGTATATATCTATATACACATAGTAAAATACATGATGAAGGTTATAGAGAAGATACTCATAGTAAAATATATCTAAGAAATAATAGAAAAGAAGATACAGTATAGTAATCGAATGTCAATGAAAGAATAGAAGAGATATAGGAATAGAAGAAAGGTATAGGAGATATAGGAAAGCAATGGGACAGGGGACGGAAGGCACTCTAGTGCACTTGTACTCGCCCCTTACTGACCTCTTAGGAATCTGGGTAGGTCAACCGTGGATAATATAAGGGTAAAGTGTTGGGGGTTTGGGGATGACACTATGGAGTCCGGTAATGAGTTACACGCTTCGACAACTTGGTTACTGAAGTCATATTTTTTACAGTCAAGTTTGGAGCGGTTAATATTAAGTTTAAATCTGTTGTGTGCTCTTGTGTTGTTGTGGTTGAAGCTGAAGTAGTCGCCGACAGGCAGGACGTTGCAGCATATTATCTTGTGGGCAATACTTAGATCTTGTTTAAGGTGTCTTAGTTCTAAACTTTCTAGGCCCAGGATTGAAAGTCTAGTCTCATAGGGTACAGTGATCCCCCGATCATTGCGAGGGTTCCGTTTCAGGACCCCCCGCAACGAGCGGGTTTTCGCGAAGTAGCGCTGCGGAAGTAAAAACACCATCTGCGCATGCGCAGATGGTGTTTTTACTTCCGCAGCGCTAGCGAGGAGCCAAAGATTGGGGGCGGCGCGGCTGTTTTAAAACGTCGCCGCCGGCATGGGGGGCTTCCTAGCAGCCCCCCAAACCCGGGTTGGGGGTCCAGGGGGTGCTGGCAAGCCCCCCATGCTGGCGGCGACATTTTAAAACAGCTGCACCGCCCCCAATCTTCGGCTCCTCGCTAGCGGGCAGGCAGGCGGCGGACAAGCCGTTCGCTGGCGCTCGCTCTCGCCGCTTTCCAGCTGAGTTCTGAAGCGAATTCGCTTCAGGACTCAGCTGGGAAGCGGCGAGAATGAACGGCGTGGGCGGGCGAAGGGCGGGCGGCAGCGAGGAGTTTGCGTGGGCGGTGGGGAAACTCCTTGCTGATGCCCGCCGCTCACCCTCCCGCCAGCAAGAGGGGGAAGACCCAGGGAAGCCGCCCAGCAGCTGATCTGCCCGGCGCCATCTACGCATGCGTGCCCATAGAAAAAAGAGCACGCATGCGCAGATGGTGTTTTGACTTCCAGGTTGAAAAATCGCAAATTAGCCTGTTCGCAATGGTCGGGGACGCAATAACCGGGGGATCACTGTATTCTATTTCGAGTGGAGGAGTGAAGGGCTCTTTTGGTGAAGTATCTTTGGACATTTTCAAGGGTGTTAATGTCTGAGATGCGATATGGGTTCCAAACAGATGAGCTATATTCGAGGATGGGTCTGGCAAAAGTTTTGTAAGCTCTGGTAAGTAGTGTGAGATTGCCAGAGCAGAAGCTACGTAGGATTAGGTTTACAACTCTTGAAGCCTTCTTGGCTATATTATTGCAGTGGGCTTTGGCACTTAAATCTTTTGTTATTAGTATACCGAGGTCTTTAACGGAGTGGGGATTATCTGTGATAATTTGATTATTCAGTTCAGATTTGGAGTTCAGATTCTTCTTCCCAATGTGTAGGACAGAGCATTTTCTAGTTGAGATTTGGAGTTGCCATGTGTTAGACCACTGAGAAACAGCGTCATTGTCTTTTTGGAGAGTAGTTGTGTTATCGGTGGTGTTGAAGAGTTTTACATCAAGCACTGGCTTGAACAATAGCTCTGCTAGTCTAGAAAGCAAGAGACTAGGACAGTGATGGCGAACCTTTTTTCCCTCGGGTGCCGAAAAGAGCGCATATGCATGCTATCGCACATGCGCGAGTGCCCACTCTCATAATTCAATGCCTGAGGAGGGCAAAAACAGCTTCCTCCACCCTCCAGAGGCCCTCTGGAGGCTGGAAACGGCCTGTTTCCCAACTTCTGGTGGGCCCAATAGGTGCGTCTTTCACCCTCCCCAGGTTTCAAAGGCATCCCTGGAGCCAGGGGAGGGTAAAAATGCCCTCCCGCATCCCCCCGGAGGCTTTCTGGAAGCCAAAAACGCCCTCCCAGAGCCTCTATGCAAGCCAAAAATCAGCTGGCCAGCACATACATGCACATTGGAGCTGAGCTAGGGCAACGGCTCGCGTGCCAGCAGATATGGCTCCGTGTGCCACCTGTAGCACCTGTGCCATAGGTTCGCCATCACTAGACTAGGAGTTCTAAGCGCTCTCCTTGGCCTATCAGTTTGTTGAGTTACTTTGATCCAATCATTTTCTCTCTCTGCCCAGCTCACCTCATAGGGTTGTGCTTATTCTCAGTGGGGAAAACAGGAGGTGGGAGTAAAAGTTCTCACTTCCTTGCTGCAATTGGGACCAGCAGCTCCATTGCTAAGTGGCGTGGCTATTAAGTGAAATATGTGTTGTCCATCATGTTGTGGCTGTTAAGAAAAATCACTCACAATTGTTAAGTGTGTGTCATATGATTTAAATTCCCAACTTCCTACCAGCTTCCCCATTGACTCTGCCTATCAAAAGCTGGCTGTGATGGTTGCAAATCATAGTAAACTCATTCGAGTTGCAAGCACTCAAATCGTAATCATGTGAAGAGTGGATGTGGATTTGATGTGCCGGTACTTGGAAGCTGCAAGGGTCTGGATGGGGACCAACAGGCTCAAGCTTAACCCAGACAAGACCAAGTGGCTGTGGGCATTTCCTCCTAAGGACTATTCGATCTGTCCATCTATTGTTCTGGGGGGAGAAACATTGACCCCCTCAGATGTCCTTCTGGATCCACAGCTGTGCCTTGATCACCACCTCTCGGCTGCGGCCAGGGAAACCTTTGCCCAGGTTCATCTGGTTTACAAATTGCAGCCCTACCTGGACCACGAGGCTCTATGCACAGTCGCTCAAGCCCTCATCACCTCCTGTCTTGATTATTGCAACACGTTCTACATGGGGCTACCCTTGAAGAGTGTTTGGAGATTGTCCAGAATTTATTTATTTATTTATTAGATTTGTATGCCGCCCCTCTCCGTAGAATGCAGTCGCGCGAGCTCTCATGGATGGACCACGGTCCATCCATATAACACCTACACTCTGCAAGCTGCACTGACTTCCTATTAGTCTCCGGGCACAATTCAAGGTGTTGGTTATTACCTATAAAGCCCTATATGGCTCAGGGCCAGACTATTTACGGGACCGTCTCTTGCCGCATACCTCCCAGAGATCTATAAGAGCGCACAGAGTTGGCCTCCTTGGTCCTGTCAACTAAGCAATGCAGGTTGGCGTGGGCGTGGGGAAGGGCCTTCTCTGTTGCCGCTCCGGCTCTATGGAATCAACTCTCCCCCAATATCCGTACTGCTTTTTCAGTGCTGCCTTGAGTTTGAATGTAGTGTTATTCTCAGTAATTAACTTACAATTGAAACTTTTTATTATATAACAAATATTTTGATGGAAGTCACAGCAGGATTTTTTTCAATGTTACAGTCAACTTTGGAGGGAAATGCCAAATTATTTTCATGCTTGTGTTATTGATAGCCTAAATTGTAATTAATAGTGACGGAATGTTTTTCTCTCTGTTCTAAGTTATCTAAAGTTATCTAAACTCTTAAGTCATTTAAATAATAAAATACCGTGTTTCCCCGAAAGTAAGACAGTGTTTTACTTTCTTTTTACCCCCAAAAGCCCCACTACGTCTTACTTTCGGGGTATGTCTTACATTGGAAAAAAATTGAAAGGGTCGCGTTCCCGAAGGCATCTCCCCAGAGTCCAGAAGGGCAGCCGCGGGACAGGAGCCTCGTGAGCCCTTTTCCAAGTTCAACCTCAGGGCTCCAAGCGGCGTGCACGCGTGGAGCCACAGACGCGTGTCGGGGAAGCGTGTGTCTGGAGGGGAGGAGCCACTCTGCGCAGTTGGGCAGCCCCACCTGCCTGCCGGAAAGGAGGCGGGCGAAGGAGGGTGCAGCTCCGGCCGCTCGCCTCGGAGCTGGTCGGCCTTCGCTGCAAGCCGCCGCCCGCTCGGCTCGCTTCGGACCAGCGCCGTCCTTCGCTTTGCCAAGCCGGGGAAGAGGCGGTGGCGCCGTGGCGAGGTGAAGGCGAGGGGCGCGCGGGGAGCTTGGAAGCGACGTCATCGGGCTCCCCCCCCGGCAATACCCCCGTGTTTCCCCGAAAGTAAGACATATGTCTTACTTTCGGGGTACGGCTTATATTAGCCGACCCCCCTGAAACCCCTGATATGTCTTACAATCGGGGGTGTCTTACTATCGGGGAAACAGGGTATCAATAATCTTCAATGACATACTGTAAAATGTTTTACATAGAAACATAGAAACATCGAAGACTGACGGCAGAAAAAGACCTCATGGTCCATCTAGTCTGCCCTTATACTATTTCCTGTGTTTTATCTTAGGAGGGATATATGTTTATCCCAGGCATGTTTAAATTCAGTTACTGTGGATTTACCAACCACGTCTGCTGGAAGTTTGTTCCAAGGATCTACTACTCTTTCAGTGAAATAATATTTCCTCACATTGCTTTTGATCTTTCCCCCAACTAACTTCAGATTGTGTCCCCTTGTTCTTGTGTTCACTTTCCTATTAAAAACACTTCCCTCCTGAACCTTATTTAACCCTTTAACATATTTAAATGTTTCGATCATGTCCCCCCTTTTCCTTCTGTCCTCCAGACTATACAGATTGAGTTCATTAAGTCTTTCCTGATACGTTTTATGCTTAAGACCTTCCACCATTCTTGTAGCCCGTCTTTGGACCCGTTCAATTTTGTCAATATTGTTTACCATATTGAAACAATATGTATCACGATTTATAATGATTCAGTAAAAAGGGGAAAAAGAATTTCTCTTTGCAAAGCTGGGTAAACTTAAATTTCAATCTCACTTAAGTTCAGTTTTTTGTGATGATGTCACGCAACTATGTAGTTTTCTTGGCAGTTACATAGAAGTGGTTTGCCAATGTCACTTTCACTCTTCTCCAATTTGTAGGATATCCTACAGAACTGAATTTTCTTAGTGGTCCATCATCCTAGTAGTGTAAACAGGCCAGATTTATTTTAGCTATTCTGGGGAGCCTAAGTTGGCTAGGAAAAATAACAGAGGTCAAAAGATGGGGGCCGATGGGTGAAACTCAATTAAGGGATCTGCACCCATGCTGCCTAGCAACCAGATGGAGCAAAGGAAATTTTTGTTTCTGTCTAGGATTTTCTGCTTTTAAAAACTGTAGGTTCTGTTTGTTTTTTGTTTTTGCTGCTATGCCCTGAGAAGAGGTCTTATTAAAAGCTGTTTCTGTTCTTTTGGATCTTGTCAGGTCTGTTTTATTTCTCAGTACAGTAAAGTTTGCCAAGTTTTGTACCTTATTCAGTCTCTTCCGCTGAGACGTTTTGATAATAAATAGAACTTCAGCCAAAACTCTAGGAATGTATTTTAGTGTAATCTGGGCCAATGAATATGAGAATAGTATTCCATGTTTTTCCTATACACTGTGTCTATGCAGACATTTTTTTCTAAAAACCCCTTCCTTCTTTCCTTCTTTCCTTCTTTCCTTCTTTCCTTCTTTCCTTCTTTCCTTCTTTCCTTCTTTCCTTCTTTCCTTCTTTCCTTCTTTCCTTCTTTCCTTCTTTCCTTCTTTCCTTCTTTCCTTCTTTCCTTCTTTCCTTCTTTCCTTCTTTCCTTCTTTCCTTCTTTCCTTCTTTCCTTCTTTCCTTCTTTCCTTCTTTCCTTCTTTCCTTCTTTCCTTCTTTCCTTCTTTCCTTCTTTCCTTCTTTCCTTCTTTCCTTCTTTCCTTCTTTCCTTCTTTCCTTCTTTCCTTCTTTCCTTCTTTCCTTCTTTCCTTCTTTCCTTCTTTCCTTCTTTCCTTCTTTCCTTCTTTCCTTCTTTCCTTCTTTCCTTCTTTCCTTCTTTCCTTCTTTCCTTCTTTCCTTCTTTCCTTCTTTCCTTCTTTCCTTCTTTCCTTCTTTCCTTCTTTCCTTCTTTCCTTCTTTCCTTCTTTCCTTCTTTCCTTCTTTCCTTCTTTCCTTCTTTCCTTCTTTCCTTCTTTCCTTCTTTCTTTCCTTCTTTCCTTCCTTCTTTCCTTCCTTCTTTCTTTCTTTCCTTTCTTCTTTCTTTCTTTCTTTCTCTCCTCCCTCCCTCCCTCCCCTCCCTCCCTCCCTCCCTTCCTTCCTTCTATCCTTCTATCTTTCCTAGATTACATTAGATTAGATTATTTGAGTTGGAAGGGAATTTATAGGTCATCTAGTCCAACCCCCCCGCTGAAGCAGGAGTCCCTACACCATTTCGTACAAATTGCAGACCAGTCTCTCTTTGAAAGTCTCAAGAGTTGGAGCTCTCACAACCTCCGCAGGCAAGCTGTTCCACTGGTTGATTGCTCTTATCATCAGAAAGCTTTTCCTTATTTCCAGGTTGAATCTCTCCTGGGTCAGCTTCCATCCATTGTTCCTTGTTTGGCCTTCCTAAATTGTACGAGGTCTATAAATGCGAAAGCATATGTTACGTACCCCTGAAAACTATTTCCAATCAGTGGTGGGTTCTTACCAGTTTGGCCTGGTTTGGATGAACTGGTAGAACCGGCAGCAGGAGGCTCCACCCATCCAGCAGAATGTCATCTGCTCAAAAGCATTGCATGCGTACAAAACATGCTCCTGTTCCCAAACCTGTAACAAAGATAAGTGAAACACACCACTGTTGACAATGATCTAAATGTACAGGATGTTCTTGGCATACAGAAACATAGAAACAAACATATGATCATAATTGAGCCCCAAATTTATCTTGCTAAGTAAAACAATGGTTAAGTAAGTTTTGCCCCATTTTATGACCTTTTTATTGTTTTTTATTTTTATTTATTTATTTTTATTTATTTATTGTTAGAGTTGAAAGGGACCATGCGGGTCATCCAAGTCCAACCCCCTGCCTAAGCAGGAACCCTATAGCATCCCAGCCAAATGGCAGTCCAATTTCCTCTTAAAAATGTCCAGAGTATTGGAGTTCACAACGTCCGCTGGTAGGTTGTTCCACTGGTTGATCGTTCTGACCGTCAGGAATTCTTCCTTATTTCCAGGTTGAATCTCTCCTTGGTCAGCTTCCAGCCGTTGTTCCTCGTCTGGCCCTCCGGTGCCCTGGAGAATAAAGTGATCCCCTCCTCTCTGTGGCAACCCCTCATATACCTGTAGACTGCTATCATGTCTGCTCTGGCCCTCCTTTTCTCTAGGCTATCCATGCCCAGTTCCCGCAGTCTCTCTTCGTAAGTCTTGGTTTCTAGACCCCTGATCATTTTGGTTGCTCTTTTCTGCACCTTCTCCAGAGTTTCAATGTCTTTTTTGAAGTGTGGTGACCAGAACTGAACACAGTACTCCAGGTGTGGTCTGACCAGGGTGTAGTAGAGTGGTATTAAGACTTCCCTGGTCTTGGAGTGTATTCCCCTGTTGATGCAGCTTAGGATTGTATTGGCTTTTTTGGCTGCTGCTGGACATTGTTGGCTCATGTTTAGTCGATTATCCACCAAGACTCCGAGATCTCTTTCGCCATCGCTACTGCTGAGAGGGGTTTCTCCCAGGCTGTATGTGTGTCCAGGTTTTTTTTTACCTAGGTGAAGGACTTTGCTCTTGTCAATGTTGAACATTGCAATTGTTAAATTAGTAAGATTATATTTATCTAAAGAAAGGTTATTATTGCAATGTAAATCTTGTCTCTCTTCCTCGGTAATCTTTCTTTAAGGCCTGAGAACAGTGAAGTATAAGGAGGCCAACATAATCTTAAAATAAAACAGGGTTCCAGAGCCTTAATAAAACATTATTTTTGTTAAGTGTGTTTTAGTTAGTGTTCTATTAAAATTTTATTCTATTCAAGTGCTAGGGTGGCACAGTGGTTAGAGTGCAGCACTGCAAGCTACTTCAGAAAACTGCTGGCTGTAATTCAGCAGTTCAAATCTTACTACCGGCTCAAGGTTGACTCAGTCTTTCCGAGGTGGTAAAATGAGGACCCAGATTGTTGGGAGCAATATGCTGATTCTGTAAACCACTTAGAGAGGGCTGTAAAAGCACTATGAAGCGGTATATAAGTTTAAATACTAAATGCTATTGCTAAATGTTGTAATACTATAATTTATAAAATATTGTAATGCAAGAGAGTCCCTTTTGCCCTCCTAGTCGTGACTGAGTTTCCTTGGACTTAATTGTTTTAAAGAATTAAAATGGCATCTGGCATCTTCAATGTGAGTAAAATAGGTAGGCTTAGATCTCCGCAACCAGCAAGGATGGATGGATCAATCAATTCTAAGTCAGTGACTTCACATGGACTGCAAGCAGTTTATAAAAACCATAAAACCAACCATTCATACTGATGTCATAATATTTGTTTTCTTGGAACCAGTATTGTAATTTATGAAGAGTGTACATATGCTACTCATTTGCAATGAAAGCTCTCATAAATCCCCTAAAAATAAATAAGAACAAATTGGAACCACAGAGACGACCTCCATTTTATTAGAGATGTCATATTGGCACATCTAGGAAAACCTGAATTTGAAAGCTTCCAATTTTTCACACCCAAAGGAAAGCTTAAGTCCTTTCCCCTGCCACCACATGTCCATCACATGGTCTAATCAATTTATTTATTTTTATTTATTTATTTTGTCCAATACACAATGAGGGTTTTAGTGGGTATATATCTATATACACATAGTAAAATACATGATGAAGGTTATAGAGGAGATACTCATAGTAAAATATATCAAAGAAATAATAGAAAATAAGGTATAGTAATAGAACATATCAATGAAAGAATAGAAGAAGAGATACAGGAATAGAAGAAAGGTATAGGAGATATAGGAGAGCAATAGGACAGGGGACGGAAGGCACTCTAGTGCACCTGTACTCGCCCTTTACTGACCTCTTAGGAATCTGGATAGGTCAACCGTAGATAATCTAAGGGTAAAGTGTTGGGGGTTTGGGGATGACACTATGGAGTCCGGTAATGAGTTCCACACTTTGACAACTCGGTTACTGAAGTCATATTTTTTACAGTCAAGTTTGGAGCGGTTAATATTAAGTTTAAATCTGTTGTGTGCTCTTGTGTTGTTGTGGTTGAAGCTGAAGTAGTCGCCGACAGGCAGGACGTTGCAGCATATGATCTTGTGGGCAATATTTAGATCTTGTTTAAGGCGTCTTAGTTCTAAACTTTCTAGGCCCAGGATTGAAAGTCTAGTCTCAAGGCACCGTCCCAACTGGAAATGCCTCGCAGGGACATCTCTCCAGGTGCAGGGTAGAGTGACCTTGACTTTTAGAGACAGGAATGTTATTTTGACTATATATCTCCCCACTCACACAGTCCCCCCTCCCAGTTTCCCACAGTGCTAAATGTGGCAGGCCTGAAGATCCAACACTCAAGATGGTTTCCAGGCCTGACACAAGGATTTTCCTTAATTAATTCCTCAGAAATCTGAAGGAAGGCAAAATTCTGTCTAACTTTTTCTTTATTGATTTGTGAGGATTCCCCAGAAGTTATTATCCTGGGTGCCATTACAATTTTATCACCAGGGAGTTGGAGACAATTGCCACTGTTCAAAAACAGGGAAACACTCTTGGATTAAAATAAACACCAGCCCTGCCGTGGTTTTTGAGCCTAAAGTAGTTTTCCTATAAAAAGAGCATGAAGAATACGGAAGCCAGGTGATTTATTATTCAGGTATTCATTCAATTAAACTCTCCAGAGATCACCTTCAATTCCCTGCACCGCGAAGTAAATTGTCATTCTTGCGGGACGGAGAAAAATTGATCATTCCTACAATTGCTTTTTGACCTCTTCATGTAAAAGCTCTTGTAAGATGCGTTAAATTTTTTGCAAATCTTACGGTGGGTAACTTCTCCAGGAAATCAGACCACGGAAGAGGTTTTGTTGATTTTTCTGCTTTTTTTCCTCCTCTTTCTTAGAAGAGACAGGAGGAATATTGAGAAGAGCCGAGGTGGTGCAGTAGGTAGAGTGCTATACTGCCGGCCACTGAAGCTGACTGTAGATCTGTAGGTCAGCAGTTCAAATCTCATCACAGGGTCAAGTTTGACTCAGCCTTCCATCCTTCTGAGGTGGGTAAAATGAGGACCCGGATTGTGGGGGCAATAGGCTGGCTCTGTTAAAAAGTGCTATTGCTAACATGTTGTAAGCCGCCCCGAGTCTAAGGAGAAGGGTGGCATAAAAATCAATCAATCAAACAATCAAACAAGCAAACAAATAAACAAACAAACACGTTAGACTATAATTTGTCTCAAGTATATAAATTAGTACATGCTTTTTTCCATTAGCCAAATATAATGACACTATTATAGATACTAAACAATGTTGTTTGGCGGGACCCAGGGGAAGAGCCTTCTCTGTGGCGGCTCCGACCCTCTGGAATCAGCTCCCTCCAGAGATTAGAACTGCCCCCACCCTCCTTGCCCTTCGTAAACTCCTTAAAACCCACCTCTGTCATCAAGCGTGGGGGAACTGAGACATCTCCCCCTGCCTATGTAGTTTTTGTGCATGATATGACTGTATGCATGTTTTTATATATTGGGGTTCCTTGCTTTTTAGACTTTTAAATATACTATTGTTATTTTAGATTCTATTAGATTTGTCATTATATATTGTTTTTATCACTGTTGTGAGCCGCCCCGAGTCTACGGAGAGGGGCGGCATACAAATCTAATTAATAATAATAATAATAATAACAACAACAACAACAACGCTGTCCCAAGGGGAGGAATTGAAACAGTTTATGTCCAGGATATCAGCGGTCTAGGGGTTTCTTCTGCAGAAGGAGGGACACAAGACCCAGAATGTTTCTCTCCTTGATTAGCATTCATCCATTGTTTCTTGTCCAGGGTACAGGGGCTTTGGAGAATAGGTTCATCCCCTTAGATGCTGGATCACTGAGCACAAAATTTGAGCCCCATTGATCCTAACATTTCTGTTGCAAAGTGCTATTGCTAACATGTTGTAAGCCGCCCTGAGTCTAAGGAGAAGGGCGGCATAAAAATTGAATAAATTCCAACAGTGAGCAATAGCAATAGTAATAGCAATAGCATTTATACTTATATACCGCCTTAAAGTGCTTTATAGCCCTCTCTAAGCGGTTTACAGAGAGCAAGCATATTGCTCCCAACAATCTGGCTCCTCATTTTACCGACCTTGGAAGGATGGAAGGCTGAGTCAACCTTGAGCCTACTGAGATTCGATCTGCCAAACAAGCACGAAGCAAATACAGAATAATATGCACTGGGCAATTACAAGATTAGCACAAAGCAAAATACAATATAGATAATAAGCATGAAGGTAAAATACAATATAGATAATAAGCACACGGAGCTTGGACACAACTCCCCCTTCTCTCAGGCAAAAGTAAAGGAAGTGACTGAGCAAAATAATGAGCTTTTATAGCTTCAATGAGGAAGTGACGAAACAGCCTTGAATATTAACTCTTCAAGTACAAGTTAACCCTTTAACATTAACTCTTTAAGTACAAGTTTGGTACAGTTTACAATATGCAGTTTACAATGGCAATCCCTAACAACCATATACCCTGTACTAACATGCTGGCACCCAGTGATCAGCAGAAATAGCTTGCAGTACTGCACACTCTAACCACTGCACCATCTTGGCACCACCAAGCAACCAGCCTCAACCAGTTTAATCCCCTTCCGCTTAAGAGCTTACCTTTCCTCCTTTCTCCTATAAATGTTTGAACTATGGCCTTAATTTGGTCCCTGACCCTGCAACCGCATAATGAATGACTGGCTGATACCATTTGTTTGCCAGTTCTGATGCTGTTATGTACAATATATCCTATGCTCTTTCATCTGTAAGGAGAGGATGCAACACTAATCGTCAATGTGCTTTCACAGAGGTGTCCAAAATCTTCTCATTATAATCTGCTGGTTTTTTGTGTTTTACAGGCAGGAACATCTGGGAGACAAACTTATTACTTGGCTGATGTAGCATGCAGATTTCAGATTTAATATGGTCCTGCAAGGGGCTGCCTCATTTTGATGCAAATTGCAAGAGATTATGTTTTGCCAGTTCTAAATTAGAAATCACAGCAGGTTCTATGAGTTGAAGGAGGGGTGATGGGTGTTTATATACGTGTGAAAGAGCAAGGGGTTTTATTTTGCTTCGGGTTTGGTTCAGAAATAACTTGAACAATATGTAGATGTGAAAGAACTTTGAATAGCAAATGATTCTAGCCTAGTTCATTGACTATACAAGTTCCTAAAGAAGAAACGCCCCAGGTGTATCTTTCGTGTATCCAGGTGTATCTGGAAATAGCCCCAGGTGTATATTTCATGATTTAATTTCTTCTCCAAAACTGGAGAAGGAAAATGATCAATAAGGATAATATAGGTAGCTCTTCAGTTATGTCTGTTTGTGTTACCATGGACAAAAGTGACTTATAACCTGGAAGTTATGACTCTATCAAGTGAATCAAGAACACACGAAGTATTAGTGCCACTTTACCTAACCCTAGGAAGACCACACCTGGAATACTGCAACCAATTTTATATCTTGGAAAAAAATTGGAGAAGAGCAAATAAGATGATCCAAGACCTGGAGATAAAAACATATGAAGAAGGGCTGCAAGATTTGAGTTTGGCTAGTTTAAACAAAAGAAGAATTGGGGATGATATGATAACAGTATTCTAGTACTTAAGAGGCTGCCATAAAGATCATAAGAACATAAGAAGAGCCATGGAATCCAGGAAGTGATCACCTTGGCATCCTTAGCAACCTGCCGGTGACGTCAAAGCTCCGCCCCCGGAATCTCTTTGTGGGAGTGTAGTGAAGACACCGGACAGCCATAGCAGATACAACTCAACTTTACTAAACACAGAACTGAGGTAACATCATATTTGACAGGATATTTATACTCTCCAATTAACCAATGAGAACACTAGAACAATCCCGCCAAATGTCTCCCCCTACTGTTAGCCTAGGATATGACACCCCTTTCCCCTAGGGGGTGCATACGAAATCCTCCAGATATGCCGGCCTACGTCTGATGCGCCCTGAACAACGGGGTGAGCTCTTGTACCCGACGGTTAATCTTGGAAACTCTTGGGGCCCCCCTATATCCTTTTCCCCATTGGCCAAATCACCGGCCTCTACTGTCGGGTCAGTTGGGCTCACTGCTTTGGGTAAGTATGGGGACTGGCCGACGCTGCCTGAAGGCACCTGTGGAGGGACCGTGTGTAACTCACCCTCTCCTTGGTCAGTAAACTCAAAACCAGGAAGGTCTTCCGGACATACAGGGTCTTTTTCCTCCCCCCTAGGGTCTGGTAATTCAGCCGACCTGGCCCTTAGTTGATCCACATGACGATGCCACTCTCTTCCATCAGGCAACACCACTGTATACGCCCGAGGCCCCCAGGCACCACGAACAGTACCTGCAACCCATCGAGGTGAACCCATGAAATTTCGGGCAAAAACCAGGTCCCCGTCTCTAAAACTTTGAGCAGCCACAATTTCTCGTTCCAGTTCGGTGTACAAAGGATGAAGTCTGTCTAACACGATCCGCAATTTCCATCCCATTAAAAGTTCTGAGGGGGCCTTCAAGGTGGAGGTGCAAGGGGTGGTGTGTTGCGCCAATAACAATTCATCTACTCTCTCCTGCAGCATGCCTTGGGTTATCTTAGAAAGCATATCTTTAGTGCTGCGCACCATTCTCTCCACCAGACCATTGCTGGCAGGGTGCCACGGGGCAGTTCTAGCATGTCGTACACCTAACCCCGCTAGGTAGGCTTCAAAAACCCCAGAAACAAATTGCGGACCGTTATCTGATACGATGACGTCTGGGTACCCATGGGTTGAGAACAGAGCTGATAACCCCCTGATGATGTCTCTTGTTGTTGTAGATGACATGATTTTAACCTCTACCCACTTCGAATACGCACCTACCACTATTAAAAGCATCTTTCCATCAACCAGACCCGCAAGGTCGATGTGTAACCTGGACCATGGCATATTAGGGTTTTCCCACTGTAAAGGGGCGGCTGCAGGAGGGGCTGCGTGGTTTTGTTGACAAGGTTGACAACTCGCGACCTTACACTCCACTGCCTTGTCTAACCCCGGCCACCAAATGTAGCCCCTAGCCAATGCTTTCATCCAGACTATTCCGGGGTGGCCGATGTGTACCAACTCCAAAACTTTAGACTGTAAAAACGGAGGAATAACTACCCTTGAGCCCCACAACACACATCCCCTTAACACAGACAGTTCCTTCCTGCAGACCCAGTACGGTAAAATTGAAGGCTCAATGCAAGATGATGGCCACCCGCATAAAATCCATGACATCACTACAGAGAGAACAGGGTCCTTCGCTGATTCGGAAGCAATAGTGGCAGCTGATACTCTGATAGGATACGACTCTACGGCTAGCACTGTGGAAATTGGGTCTGGGTCTGTTACAGGCACGGGTAATGGACATCGGCTCAACGCATCCGCGTGAGGAATGGTGCGACCCAGCCGGTAGGTCAGATCATATGAATAATTAGCTAAGAACATGGCCCAACGATTTAAACGAGGGGAAAGAATTTCGGGCGTTTGTCGATTTCCCGCCAGTATTCCCAACAAGGGTTGATGGTCTGTGACTAATTGAAATTGGCGGCCATATAAGTAATGATGGAAGCGTTTAACGCCTGCCACCAACGCCAAAGCTTCCTTATCCAATTGCCCATAATTCCGTTCAGGTCGACCTAAGGTCCTTGAATAAAATGCTATAGGAGCCTCTTTTCCCGAAGGCAAACGGTGTCCTAGTACCGCGCCCACCCCATAGGGGGATGCATCACAGGTTAATACCAATGGCAAATTTGTGCTATATTGCACTAAAACCTCATGAGATACCAACACCTCTTTTATGGCCATAAATGCGCTCGCTTCCGCTCTTCCCCAACGCCATGGAATTCCTTTAGCCAATAACTTGTGCAGTGGTTCTACAATCGAAGCTTTGTGAGGAAGGAACATCGCATAAAAATTTAATAACTCCAAGAAAGATTGTAATTCAGTTTTGGACCTTGGTTCAGGAGCCTCAGTGATAGCTCTTATTTTGGTAGGGGTAGGGTGAATTCCTCTGCTATCGATGAGGAATCCCAAAAATTCCACACTGTGAGACGCAAATGTACACTTCCCCGTTTTGACTCGCAACCCCACCTCTTGGAACTTGTGAAGTACAGCCCGGACTCGCTCTAATAATTCCGGGCGGGATGATGCAGCTATGATCACATCATCGAAATAGGGCAAAGTTCCCGGAATTCCGTACAATAACCGCTCCATAAGCCCCTGGAATATCCCAGGAGCAGAGCTTATTCCAAATTGTAATCTAGTACAACGGAACGCCCCCCGGTGGGTAATGATGGTCTGTAAATCAGCTGTCTCAGGGTCCACCGCTAACTGTTGGTATGCGCGAGACAGGTCAATTTTCGCGAAAATATTTCCCCCTTCCAATGAATGTAATAGATGGGCTACCATTGATACAGGATAGGAGTGGTGTGCCAACGCTCTATTAACAGTGCACTTATAGTCCCCACATAAACGCACGGATCCGTCTTGTTTGATGGCTACCACTAAAGGGGTTTCCCATCTTGCCTGGTCTACCGGCTCTAATATTCCCAGGCTGATCAGGGGATCCAGTTCTGCATCAACTTTGCCTTTAATAGCCAAAGGCACAGGCCGTGGCTTCAGGCGAACCGAAGGAACCAAAGGATCAAGGGTCAATGATACCGGGGTGCCCAAATATTTTCCCAGGGTGCCATCGAAAACTGTAGGGAACTCATGGGCTAACTGTTGGGACATAGGCACATCATTTACAACATTAATACCTTCTATAGTGTACCCCAATGCTGAAAACCAGTCTAATCCAAGTAAACTTATGAATGGCCCATCTACAATGATAATTGGTAACCGCCCCTTAAATGCTTTGTACTGCACAGGAAAATAACCTTGTCCCACAGTTGGAATGACTTGCCCTTGGTAGTCCTTTAAGAACAGGGGGCACGGGCCCAGACGACTCTTAGACAACCGGGGAAACAGTCGCTTGATAGTGCTCCAAGACATCAAAGAAACAGATGACCCCGTGTCGACTTCCATGGCACACAATGATCCTCCAATCCGCACATACACCGAGATCTTCGATGACTTGGAAAGCTCCCCCTGCTGTGCTGACGGCTGCGTGGATTGGTGAATGCTGAATGGGGTAGTTGGTGACGTATTCTGAATTACGTTGCAGAAATCCCGTCGGCCAAATGGTTCCTTCTGCCACGCCCTCTGTTGTGGAGGAAATTGCTCTCTAGCAGGAAATGGCTGAGTGTTTGATGCACATCTTCGCAAACGGCAGACTCGCGCGATATGCCCCTGTCTGCCACAACGGCGGCAATATGCATCGTGGAATCCACAGAGCGATCGGGGGTGATCACCCCCACAACCCCCACACGATGAACGCGACCCCCCCACAGAACGGGGCTCTCCCGATGGTGGCTGCCTTTGCCTTGCTGAGGTGGCTAACTTATTAACTTCTTCTTCCTCTAGCCTCAAAGTTTTTTTCAATTTCTGGTGGCAATACAGCAGCAGCTGCAGTGCTATGAGTAGTGGCTGTTTCGGCTGGCAGGTCCATTTCTGCCAACGATTGTGTAGACATCTCCACAGCTCTAGCCTCTTTTAAAGCGGCCGCCAATGTCAATTCTGTCATTGTTAGAAGCCGGCGCCGAAGTCTGGCATCCCTCACCCCATAGATCAAACGATCTAAAAGATAATCATCTAAGTTGTGAAACTCACAGGACTTGGCTGCACGACGGAGGGCTGCCATGTATTGATTTATTGTCTCCCCCTCCGCCTGGTTTCTGTGGTAAAATAAATAGTGACGAGCGCTGCGAGATGGTGGGGGGGGCATAGTGATTTTGGAGAGTTGTGAGGAATTCATCCCAGGGCACATCATGAATAGATCGTGGGGCAAACAAGGAAAGGGAGGTCTCCAATATGCCCGTTTCCTGTCCCCCGAAAGGTCTTTATAATCGTTTGATATCAGGAAACACTCAAAACGAGCAAGATGTGCTTCCCAAGATTCCCCTTGAGGATTGAACGGAGGAAAAACAATTTGGGTCGACATTCCTATTTACCACGTCTTTGTTCTCAGGACGGCAGATACTAATGTGGATTCAGATCCAGCTTTCCTTCGTCACCAGTGTAGTGAAGACACCGGACAGCCACAGCAGATACAACTGAACTTTATTAAACACAGAACTGAGGTAACATCATATTTGACAGGATATTTATACCCTCCAATTAACCAATGAGAACACTAGAACAATCCCACCAAATGTCTCCCCCTACTGTTAGCCTAGGACATGACAGGGAGGGGTTCCCCATTCGGGTTTGGGTTTGGGTTCGGTTCGGGTTCAGCCCAATTTTGTGTAAAGTTCATCCGAACCTGCCGAACCCAAACACCGTTGGGTTCGCCCATCACTATTTATGTTCAGCTGGCGGCAGCTGGCGGCGGACTGGATAAATGGCCTCTGTGGGCCGTAGTTTAATTTTGCCATGGCACACCTGACCATGTCTCACGGCACACTAGTGTGCCACGGCACAGTGGTTGAAAAACACTGTTCTAGTACATAACATTGCACGTTTCTTACTGGTACATTTCTGTACTGAACAGTAGAATACAGGAGTTTAAAACATGTCCCAAACACTTGGATTTTTTTGGGAGGAAAAAGGCTTTTAATTGTAGACCAAAATATTTTCAGAGGGATGTGTTTTCTGGTGACTAGTATCTTTTGTGTATATGTTGGAATGTTTTTAAGTTGTACATTTTTGCTTGTATTCATTATTTGCCTATGAAGTCATGGTTTGACTTCTAGTGATCACACAGCTCTTTTTGTCCATGATTGGATTGCATATTATTTCTCACTACTGTTAGTTTTTAAGGCTATTAAATAAAATAAATAAGAATTACAATTACTCACATTTTGCTGGGACCCATTTAACAAACCTGCAAAGCAGGTGAGGCTTATTATCTACTTCTTTATTTGATTAAAATAACATTTCTCCTGTCCTTTTGCTCAGAAGGTTTACAAGAATACGTGGAAGCACATTTTGAGAATTTAAATGCCTGTTTAAATGGATTTTTCTCTGCATTGCAAAAAAAAAAGGGCAAGATTAAATGCAGAAATGAAATGATTCACGGGTCTACAAATTGAGAGCAAGGTTTTTCTGTCATTTATGAATTGCAACCTTGTAGAAATACTCTGTTGCTGGCTGCTTCACATAACAATGATGGAGAATAAACGAGGCTGACTTAACAAGCCATGGCCAACCTGTTTCAACCATCTCCTTCTAGTTGGCATCTCTCTCCCTCTCCTCTCCTTTCATTCCCTCCCCTCTTTCTACCTTCTTTTCGCTATCTTTCCCCTCTTTAATGGGGAAGGAGGTCTCTCTTCTTCCAGGCATCTAAACTGCTTGCTGATCTACATTCCCACCCCACTCTGGAGCCAACCAAAAGTGGTATTTACCGGTTCTCCAAACTACTCAAAATTTCTGCTACCGGTTCTCCAAACTACTCAAAATTTCTGCTACCGGTTCTCCAAACTACTCAAAATTTCTGCTACCGGTTCTCCAGAACCTATCAGAACCTGCTAGATTTCACACCTGACCTGGCATATTTCTTTCCAAAAAAATGTGGGTAGATACATCATGGTCATCTATTTCTTCTTGTTTCTATGACTCTTCCTGGAAATGTGAAAAAGACCAACATATAATTAGGATTCTCTGCAGTGGTTCTCAACCTTTCTAATGCCGCGACTCCTTAATACAGTTCCTCATGTTGTGGTGACCCCCAGCCATAAGTCAAGCACCAATTCTCCCAACAGAGCTTTAAGCTGATTGACAGGACGGTTAGAGGGACATCCCCACTGTAAATGCCTGATTGGTCAGATTGTAAAATTATGTCCCGAGGCTTCAGAACAGAAGCTTTAGTTCCTAACACCATGGGAAATTTGTTTTTTCCCACGGTCTTAGCTGACCCCTGTGAAACGGTCATTCGACCCCCAAAGGGGTCCGGGCCCCCAGGTTGAGCACCACTGCTTTAAAGGAAGGCATTAAGTGGGAATTCTTTCCATTGGTCCTTTACAGTGGTGGTACCAAAGAGTGAGACTTCTTACCTTAAGAAATTATTGGAGAATTTCTCTTTGAAGTTTATAGATATTGTCTCTTCCCTGCTCCCATCCTCAGCTTCTCTGCCTGCAGCTCTAAATTAGAACATGGATTATTAACCTGCTTGTTTTCAATTAAGAGCTGGTATTATATTGAAACTGTCACAGCTCCATTGAGCCTCTGGGAGAAAATAGGACATCAACAGGAAGGAAGGAAGGAAGGAAGGAAGGAAGGAGGGAGGGAGGGAGCGAAGGAAGGAAGGAGGGAGGGAAAGGGAGATGGGAAGGAAGGAGGAAGGAAGGAAGGTGGGTGGGAGGGAGGGAAAGGGAAATGGGAAGGAGGGAGGGAGGGAGGAAGGAAGGAAGGAAAGAGGAGAGGGAGGGAGGGAATGGAGGATTTCTACTTGAGTTTGAACTAGGTTAAAAGTTTGTTGGTGGTGATTTATAACAAGGAATATGTAGCGTATGAACATTTCATTTAAATGGTTAGATTCTATTAGCCTACGTGATTAGCATAAAATGAGTATTTTCTCTTTCATTATTTTTCCAGCTTCAGAATCTTATCACAGAAAACGGAGCTGGGATGATATATTATTTCATTGCTTTTGTTGCCTCTATCTTATCTCCAAAGTCCCAGGGCAGTTAGTAGTCAAGAAGACAAGGAGAACCCCGGGATTTCTGCCAGCAATTTGTTCTCATTCTCTACCAGGCCACCCATATTTTCTGAAAGATTGTCAAAGCACCTTCTTCTGTCTGAACTAGATAGAGGACATAGGACTCCTGCTGGGTCAGACCATTTTCAAAAGCAGCTCAGCTAAATATATTTGGGAAACTCACAGTCCTGAAGGTTTACCCATCTTTTCAGCAACCATAATTTAATGCTGACAGCTTATGATTCAGAAGGCAATGTGGGCCACAAATAAAGGCAGTCCTTGACTTACAACCAGTGATGGGCTCCTACAGGTACAGTCAGTTATGCAGAACCGGTAGAAAGATATGATTTTTTTTTCTTTTCTCTCCTTCTGGGCTCTGGGTATGTTTTTCCTATCGCAATAAATGAGGTTGAATGTGTATAATTTTAGAAGAGCTGTGCTTGCGTGTGTGTACATAAAATAGAATAGAATAGTTGGAAGGGACCTTGAAGATCTTCTAGTCCAACCCCCTGCTTAGGCAAAAGGAGAGGATGAAAGAAGGAGAAGGAAGAGGAGGAGGAGAGGGGAGAAGGAGGAGAGGAAGTAGGGAAGAGAATATCATTTTATTGGCCAAGTGTGATTGGACACACAAGGAATATGTCTTGGTGCATATGCTCTCAGTGTACATAAAATAAAATATACATTTGTCAAGAATCATGTGGTACGGCACTTAATGATTGTCATAGGGGTCAAATAAGCAATGAAGAAGCAATATTAATAAAAATCTTAGGATGTAAGCAACAAGTTACAGTCATACAGTCAACATGGGAGGAAATGGGTGAAAGGAATGATGAGAAAAACTAGTAGAATAGAAGTGCAGATTTAGTAGAAAGTCTGACAGTGTTGAGGGGATTATTTGTTTAGTGGAGTGATGGCGTTCGGGAAAAAACTGTTCTTGTGTCTAGTTGTCTTGGTGTGCAGTGCTCTGTAGCGACGTTTTGAGGGTAGGAGTTGAAACAGTTTGTGTCCAGGATGCGAGGGATCAGTAAATATTTTCCCCGCCCTCTTTAGACTTTATATAGTAGATAATAGAAGTATATGGCATATATATACATAGAATTAAATAGTATATTTTGGATGTTCAATAATAATAAATAGATAGGGAAATCGTATCTCTTTGAGGCGAGAAGAGACCAGACATCCTAAACCTAACCCAAACTGTGAGTGAGTGATGTCAAATTGGCAACCTTTAAGCCAGTCACATGACCTTTAAGCCACCCCCCATTGCATGATCATCAAGCCACTCCCACCTGGTCACATGGCCAGCAAGCCACACCCACAAAACAAGCCACGCCCACAGTGTGGTGGTAAAATTTTTGCAGCCCTTCACTGCTTACAACCATTTGCTTAGTGACTAGTTCCAAGTTACAATGGGACAGAAAGAAGTTCTTGCGTTTACCTCAGCGTCTCCTCGGTCACATGATCCAACTTTGGTGCTTGGCAACTGACATGTATTTCTGACAAAAAAAAATTAAGTTGAGGACTTCCTGTACTAAACAGGCCTGATAATGACTTAGCTTTCAAACAGAAGCAAAGTTAGCAAAGAGATTTTTTTTAAACATGCGCACGTAGCCCGCTAAGGGAATATTTATACTTTAATTGTAGAATGTTTGTGGTGTGGGTTTGAAATGGGTAGAAATTTTAAGTGGTACTTAAATGCTGCAAAATGGACTGGATTCAATGCAGTCCTCCCCACCACCCCTTTTCTTTTGGACCGCACAAAGTCTATATAAATTGTTATTTTTTCACGATCATGTATATATGTCCACAAACGCATCTGGCACTTTTATAGTTCCTAGAAGTGAGTATTTTTATGTTATGTTTTGACAGAGGGAAGTAACAGAATAATTGTGTGCTGTGGAATTGTTATTGTTCATGGTGTTGCTGTGGATGCTTTATAATTTACATTGTTTACCGTGCATGTTTTGGTGTTACATTTACTGTAGGCATTTTAATGACGGCTTTCTATTGTAAGCTGGTGTGTGACTGCATAGATTTGGTGGCATGCAAATTTAACTAAGAAAAGAAAATATTAACACACACACACATAGTTTCATGAAACATGTATTTCATTCCATGAAACAGTTGTAATAGTTGTTTTTAATCAGCAGTGGGTTTTCTTATGTTTAGATCTTAGATCTTTTGTTTGTAACCACAGATTGGACTTTTTAAAATTTTAAATCAGTACAGTTACCGCCATGTTAAATTATTTGTGGTCTAGCTGTTCCAAATTGCAAACCTACTTCTAGTGACATCTCTCATTTTAGGATTTTAAGAAAGGAGGGATTTTTCTAAATGTGAATAGTACTCAGTTAGGAAACGATGAGCGATTAAGGGTTAAAATAGTACCTTGCTCACAGTCACTCATGCCCTCATCACCTCGAGGCTCGACTACTGTAATGCTCTCCACATGGGGCTACCTTTGAAGAATGTTCGGAAACTCCAGATCGTGCAGAATGCAGCTACGAGAGCAATCATGGGCTTCTCTAAGTATGCCCATGTTACTCCAACACTCCACAGTCTGTATTGGTTGCCGATCAGTTTCCGGTCACAATTCAAAGTGTTGGTTATGACCTATAAAGCCCTTCATGGCACCGGACCAGAATATCTCCGGGACCGCCTTCTACCGCACAAATCCCAGCGACCGGTTAGGTCCCACAGAGTTGGCCTTCTCCGGGTCCTGTCGACTAAACAATGTCATCTGGGGGGACCCAGGGGAAGAGCCTTCTCCGTGGTGGCTCCGACCCTCTGGAACCAGCTCCCCCCAGAGATTAGGATTGCCCCCACCCTCCTTGCCTTTCGTAAACTCCTTAAAACCCACCTCTGCCATCAGGCATGGGGGAATTGAAACATCTCCCCCTTGCCCATGTAGTTTTGGTCTATGATTGATTGTGTGCTTGTTTTTTATATATATTGGGGTTGCTTTTATGGACTTTTTAACTTAAAACTGTAAATTAGATTGCTAAATATTAGATTTGTTATTATGTACTGTTTTTGCCATTGTTGTGAGCCGCCCCAAGTCTGTGGAGAGGGGCAGCATATAAATCCAATAAATTTAATCTAAAAAAATCTTACCAAAGATGGAGGTGAATTTTCTCTCACTGCAAAGATGCAATAATAACCTTTAATACCTGATCCTTAACAATTGGAACTTCTGAAAAGAATAACCAGCCACAAAAATATTTAAGGAGAAATTGCATAAATCAAGATAATAGATGCAATACAGGTAGTCCTCCACTTACAACAGTTAATTTAGGGACCAAAGTTACATTGCCAGTGAAGGAAGTGACTTATGATCATTCTTCACACTTACGACCACCGCAGCACTCCCTTGGACATATGATTAACTAATTCATATTTATAATGGTTGCACTGTTCTGGGGTCATGTGATCCCCTTTTGCAACTTTAAGACAAGCAAAGTCAGTGAAGTATCTAGATTAATTTAACAACTGTGTTACTGACTTATCAACTTTTAGTTTATAGATACTTTCTTTTAATATTAGATTTGTTACATTGTATACTGTTAGTACTGTTGTGAACCGCCCCGAGTCTGCGAGAGGGGTGGCATACAAATCTAATAAATAATAATAATAATAATAATAATAATAATAATAATAATAATAATAATAATAATTATGTCACTAGGGGAAATCTGGATTTGCTTGATGGCCATGTGATTCACTTAAGAACCACAGTGATTCGATTAACAATTGTGGCCAAAAACAATGTCATAAAATAGGATGCAACTCACTTAACAACCCACTTAGAAATCCGGGTCTCAATTGTGATCATAAGTTGAGAGCCACATATACAGGTGTTCCTCAAGATAAAACCACAATTGATTCCCAAAATGTATACGGGTCTCAATTGTGATCATAAGTTGAGAGCCACATATACAGGTGGTCCTCAAGATAAAACCACAATTGATTCCCAAAATGTATGCTGCTAAGTGAAACATTTGTTAAGTGCCTCGTTTTGCAACTTTTCTTGCCATAGTTGTTATGTGAATTACTGCAGATAATAATAATAATAATAATAATAATAATAATAATAATAATAATTATAATTATAATTATAATTATAATTATAATTATAATTATAATTATAATTATAATTATAATTATAATTATAATTATAATTATAATTATAATTATAATTATAATTATTATTATTATAATAATTATAATAATTATAATTATAATTATAATTATAATTATAATTATAATTATAATTATAATTATAATTATAATTATTATTATAATTATAATTATAATTATAATTATAATTATAATTATAATTATAATTATAATTATAATTATAATTATAATTATAATTATAATTATAATTATAATTATTATTATAATTATAATTATAATTATAATTATAATTATAATTATAATAATAATAATAATAATAATAATAATAATAATAATAATAATTATTATAATTATTATTATTATAATTATAATAATAATAATAATAATAATAATAATAATAATAATAATAATAATAATAATAATAATAATAATAATAATTATTATCTGCAGTAATTCACATAACAACTATGGCAAGAAAAGTTGCAAAACGAGGCACTTAACAAATGTTTCACTTAGCAGCATATATTTTGGGAATCAATTGTGGTTTTATCTTGAGGACCACCTGTATATGTGGCTCTCAACTTATGATCACAATTGAGACCCGGATTTCTTTCTTTTTTTTTTTTTTCCAATTTTTTTTATTATTTTTTTCATAAAAACAAACAAATACATACAAACAATAAACATAAAGTGGGGGTATATTTCCCCCGCTTCTTTTGAAAGTATACATTCAAATATAGAAAAAGAATACATAGTTAAATATATGTTAACTATTATAGTAAAAAAAAGTTAATAAATTTGAGTTAAAGTTTTACAAATCTTGATACGAGTATTAAGTAGGGTTAGTATAACATAATTACCAAAAAATACCTTTAATATAATCTTAATTACTATAGTAAAATAATGTCAAACCTTCAATTCAAACAATAAAGCTAAGTTCAACTATTATGCATCTTGGTATATTGCTTATACTTATACATACATACACTACTATATCATAATCGTCAAAAAGTCCTTTTAAACTAATATTAGTATTATTATCACCTAGGTAAAAACTAATACAAAAAAAAAACAACTAAAGATATATCTTATTTTTTCTTATCTATCCATTTATAGACATTGTTCCATGTTTCATAAAATTTAGTATCCTCTTGATCGTTTAATCTTCTTGTCATCATATCCATTTCAGCGCAATCTAATATTTTACCTATAACCTCTTCTTCCTTGGGGATTTCCTCCCCTTTCCAATTTTGCGCATATATTATTCTAGCCGCAGTTAATATGTGTATAATTAAATAAAAGATTTCTTTCTTATAGGTCTGGTTTGTAACACCTAGTAAATAAAATTCCGGGGTATTATCTATATCTTGCTTTATTATTTCTTTTAATATTTTTTCAATCATTTTCCAATATATTTTTGCTTTACCACATGTCCACCATTGATGATAGTAGGTTCCTATATCCTTCATACATTTCCAGCATATTGGGGATGTTTTAGGAAACATTTTTGCTATCCTGTTTGGTGGGAGGTGCCATCTATAAAACATTTTGATTTGATTTTCTTTTAGGGAAACTGATTTAGTCATTTTCCAATTATTAATCCATACTTTCTCCCATGTGTCTATATCTATTTCCTTGCCAATATTTCTACACCATCTTATCATAGTATCTTTTAAAGTCAACTCTATATTTTTATGAGCAATAAGTAGTTTATATATTTTCCCTATCATTTTTGTTGAATTGATGGTGATTAAAGTAGTTAAAGGATTTTTACTTTTATTAAAAATGTAAAGAGTTTTATCCTTCTGGTATCTAGATCGGATCTGGGCGTAGTGCCACCAATCTATTATTATCCCTTCTTCTTGTAATTCAATTCTAGATTTAAGCTTCATCTGATCATTTAATAGTTCTTTATATCTATAAGTTATTTTCCTGTCCTTTATAGACTTTGGATGTATTATTGCTTCTAAAGGAGCTAGCCAGTCTGGAATACTTAAAAAATGATTTTTCTTTATGTCTTTCCATACTTCTAATAAGTATTTCCTCAACGTATGCCTTTTAAAATATGAATGGTTTTTGTCCTTATCATACCATAAAAATGCGTGCCATCCAAGCATTAAATCATGTCCTTCTAGGTCAAGTATTCTTTTGTTATCTAAAGTTATCCAATCTCTAAGCCATGTTAATGCAGCGGCCTGATAATATAGTTTCCAATTTGGAAGGCCAAATCCGCCTCTTTCTTTAATATCTTCTAAACAATTCATTTTTATCCTTGCTTTTTTACCTTGCCATATAAATTTTTTAACTAAGTTTGTTAAAGTTTTTTAAAAAATACCCCCTGGGTTTATTGGTATTGTCTGGAAAAGAAATAAGACCTTGGGTAAAATGTTCATCTTGATTGTTGCAATTCTTCCTAAGAAAGATATTTTCAAATTATTCCACATTGCTAAGTCATTTTTAATTTCTGATAATAATTTCATATAATTATCATTTTTTAATGTTATTGTTTTCGCTGTTAAATTTATTCCTAAATATTTTACCTTTTTTACAATCTTTATTCCAGAAATACTTTCTAATTTCGTTTCTAGTGTTTTATTCATGTTTTTAGTCAAGTAATGTGTTTTGCTTTTGTTTATCTTTAAACCTGCTACATTTCCATATTGTTCAATGGTTTGTAATAAAGTAGGAACTGTTGTAATCGGCTCTTCAATTATAAACATTAGATCGTCTGCAAAGGCCTGGAGTTTGTAGGTTTCATCTCCTACGGTTAAACCTTTTATTTTGGGGTCCGCTCTTATTTTAATTAATAAAGTTTCAAGGGTCATAATAAATAGCAATGGTGATATAGGACATCCTTGGCGAACTCCCTTATTTATGTCAAGTATTGGTAATTGACTGTTATTCAATATTATATTCGTTGTTTGTTTTGAATATATGGTATCTATTAGGTTAACAAATTTTGGGCCAAATCTCATTTTATTTAATTGCATTTTTATAAATATCCAATTAACGTTGTCAAAGGCTTTTTGAGCGTCCAAAAACATTAAAGATGCCGTCTTGTCTGGGTGTTGTTCATAGTACTCTAGTATATTTATTACAGTTCTAATATTGTTTTTAATTTGTCTCCCTGGAAGAAACCCATTTTGGTCTTGGTGTATTATTCCATTTATAACTCTTTTAAGTCTCTCTGCATAAATGGCGATAAAAATCTTATAATCTACATTTAATAGTGATATAGGCCTATAGTTTTTAATCTTTTCTGGTTCTGTACCCTGTTTATGTATTAAGGTTGTCAGTGATTCTGACCAAGATTTGGGAATTTTTCCCTCCAGTCTACATAAATTAAAAGTTTCTAACATATGGTTTCTTATTATTTCGTTGTCTATCTTGTACCATTCTGCAGGTATGGCATCTGGGCCTGTAGCCTTGTTGTTTTTCTGTTTTTTAATTGTTGTTAAGAGTTCCTCCATTGTTATTGGTCCGTCCATGGTGGCCTGTTGATCTTCTGTTATTTGTGGTAGATTTGAAGCCTCTAAATAGTTAAAAACTTCATCTTCGATAACATGATCTTTAGCATATAATTCTTTATAAAAATTATAAACAATGTCTGCCTTGCCTTCTGTGTCATATTTTATTTTACCATCTTTATCTTCTAATTTTTGGATTAATTTTGATTGACTCTGTTTTCTAAGTTTGTACGCTAGCCATCTGCCAGGTTTATTTGCATGTTCAAAATAATGTTGCTTTGCTCTTTTGATCTTTTCAGTTAGTTGGTTTTGTTCTATAACTCTAATTTTATGTTTAATTACGTTTATTTCTGTCTTTAGATCTCTGTTCTTAGTATGTTGCTGCGATAGGGATTCTAATTGTTTTAGTTCGTTTGTTAATTGTAAATACTCTAATTTCTTTTCCTTATTGTGTTTTGCTGTGTAAGATATTGTTAAACCCCTTATATACGCTTTAGCTGTATCCCATAAGTTCTGTGGAGTAGTGTCTGATGTTTTATTAATTTCAAAAAATATTTTTAATTCCTTTTCAATCCAATCCTTATATTTCTTATCATTTAATATATACCTATTCATCCGCCAGTTGTTCTGTTTATTGTTCATCGTCATATAGACCACTATTGGGTTGTGATCAGCCCATGTATTAACGTCTATCTCGACCTCTCTTATTTGTTCTGCCACCGTTTTTGGTGCCCATAACATGTCAATTCTCGTCCAAATTTTGTGAGGATTGGAGTAAAAGGTAAATTGCCTTTTGTGAGGGTGTCTTTCCCTCCAAATGTCGCTTAGTAGTAATTCCGCTTTCATTTTTTGAAAAGTACTAGGTAACAAATTTCTTCTTGTTTTTTTACCTTTTCCCCTTTTTTTATTACCTCCCCCTCCTGAGTGGTCTAATTGTCTATTCGCGATAGCATTGAAATCACCTATTATCAATACATTGTCAATAGCTAAATCTATTATTGTTTGGTGTAAATTTTTATAAAATGTCATTTGGTCTTCATTGGGAGCATAAATAGAAACAACCACTAGAGGTCTAGGTTCAATATCTACTTGTACAATCAATATCCTACCCTCTTTATCCTTATATATTTGTTTGGAATTTATAGAATTCTTGACATACATCACTACACCTCTTTTTTTTTGGTCTGCTAATGCAGCATACATTTTTCCAATTTTGGGATTCAACAGTAATTTTTGATTATCTTTTTTAATATGAACTTCTTGTAGTATTGCAATCTGAGCATTTTGATTTCTAATTTTAGAAAAAATTTGCTTCCTTTTTCTCGGTTCATTAAGTCCATTAACATTTACAGAAAAGATTTTTAGGTCTTTATTCGTTGTCATTTAATGGGTTTTTTGGTTTCTCGCTGAGGTTGAACTCTTCTCGCACCTTGGTCCTGCTCTATTACTTGAGCAGTTGCCCCCAGGTTTTCTTCTTGCTGAGTTGGTGGTTTTTCCCCTGGTTGCTGTTGAACTAGTTGTAGTTGAACCACTTGTTGCTTACTTGCGTAGTCGGAGTGGCCCAAACCACTCTGTTCAAGAAAGTACATGGCTTGATCTACATTTTCCAGTTTGTACCTTGTAGAACGCCATGTCAGAGAAAGTCCTTGTGGAATAAGCCAACGGTAGGTAATGTTTTCTTTGATCAAAATTTTTGTTAGAAAGTGATAATCTCTTCTATTTTCTCTGACACTTCTTGGAACTTGCTTTAATATCTTTATTTCTACTCCATGGCGTTGGGGCGGGGAGTTTCTTGAATAGTGAAGTATCTCATCTCGCAACGCCTTTCTTGTAAATTTAATATGTATCTCTCTTGGAAGATTGTGCCGACGGATATAGCTATTCGAGATTCTGTAAACTTCATCGATTTCTCTCTGTAAAGCTATGGGGTCCTCTTGAAGTATACCTCCAATGATTTCCGCCATAGTCACTTTTAAATCTTCATCTTTTTCCTCTTTTATATTCTGAAATCGAAGTCCGTACGAAGCTCGTTGCATCTCCAGTTGGATAATGGATTCATCGTATCTTTTGTATCTCTCATCGGCTCTCCCTTCAAGATATTCCATTCTTTTCTCATTTTTGTCAGATTGTTCTTCAACTTTTTTAACTCGGTCATCACTTTCTTGAAGTGTTTGTTGAATCTGCTTTATCTGGTCTTTCATCTCACCCATATCAGCTTTCATTTGGGCCATCTCCACTTTAAATTCTGCTAAGTCAGCTTTTATAGCTTCTCTTTGTTGTGTTGCCTCCTCCTTTATGGCTTCTCTTTGTTGTGTTGCCTCCTCCTTTATGGCCTCTCTTTGTTGAGTAGCATCTTCTTGTGATTTGACCATAAAGTCCTTCAGAGTATTCAAAGTCTCATGTATAGTTGCAAGATTGGACTGCATTGTTTTGTCTTTGTCTTTGTCTTTAGTAGACATGGTTAACACTTGATGCGAAGGAGAAGAGTGCGGTGAAACTTGTGGAGATAGAGTAGTTGGTGTAGTTTGTTTTTTGGTTGTTTTAACAAGGGTTGAGGTGTGGGACATTATCAAATTAAAATCAACTATTTCAAATTTTAAAGTTAGTTTCAATTTTATATGTAGTGAAAAGGAAAAGAAATTACTATAAATTCCAAATCTATTCAATATATTTTGTTTCCCTTATAATATGACTATGCCAATTCAATAACAATTCAATTAGTAACAAAATTCAAAAGAAAAGAAAAGAGAAGAAAAAAAAAGGAGGAAATAAAAATATTATTATTTAGTGCCACAGAACTAAAAAAAAACAGGTGCCTTTTCAAGTACAAGGGAGCCAAAAAAAAATAAGAAGAAAAAAAAGGAAAGAATGTCAGCTGTATATAAGGAACAGAAAGAAAGGAATTGGAAAGGAAACTTTAGGAGGAGAGAAGAAAAAAAGGAAGGGAAAAAAAATGAAGTAAAAAGAGTTGTTCAAAAAGAGAAAAGGAAGGGGGGTAATATTTTAATTCAACTATTAAGAATAGAGCAGGAACCCAAGGTTTTTAACAATGCATATAGTTCAAATCAAGCTTCTTCTAGTAATAAAAATATCCAAAAAATAGGGAAGAAAGTCAAAGAGAATTCAGGAAAAAGAAACAGATAGTTATTCAAAGACACAATAACAGTATTGTATACTTAAGTTCTTCTTATAAATCCTGTAGTTTGCTAGGAAGTGAAGATGAAAATCCAAATCTCAAAGAATAAAGTTGTATTTAATGTCAGTTCAAAGTTCAAAGAGTAAAACAAATCCAAAGCTTGCTTGCGTTCAAAATGAAGTCAGTTTATTTTCCAAGTTCAAGACAGGAGCAAAGAACAAAGAAACAGATCCCAAGATGGAGTCAGGTTAATTTTGGTGCAGCAGGCAGATGTTAAACCAAAGAGTTCTCAGCAAATAATCCAAAGAATGTCAGCAAATAATCCAAAAGGTTCAGCAAGTATTCCAAATAGGTTAATCCAACAATAAGTAATCCAAAAAAGAAGTAATTTCAATCTCCTCTAGATTCCATAATTCATAGTTATTAAATTATTTCATATTGTAAAAAAGAGCAGCAGAAGTAAAAAAAAAAAGGCAGCAAGACTGTATTCCTCCGCTTCAAAAATTAAGTCCAGAACATTATGATTTTAAAAATCTATCAGGAACAAATTCTGATCCTCATTAGAAATTTCCTTTAGCAGTTAAATAGTCATATCAAATTTAAACTATTTTGTTGAATCATAAAGTCAAAAAGTTATTTTATAGGTTCCAAAATTCACGTTAAGATGAAAAAGTAAAAGTGAAAAAAAGAATTAGATCCGGCTGTTATTTGCGGATGGGTTTAAACAAGGAAAAACTTTCACTTTCGCCCTAGAAAAAAAAAACTTTTAATTATAATTATAATTATAATTATAATTATTATAATTATTATAATAATTATTATAATAATTATTATAATAATTATAATTATAATTATAATTATAATTATAATTATAATTATAATTATAATTATAATTATAATTATAATTATAATTATAATTATAATTATAATTATAATTATAATTATAATTATAATTATAATTATAATTATAATTATAATTATAATTATAATTATAATTATAATTATAATTATAATTATAATTATAATTATAATTATAATTATAATTAATTATAATTATAATTATTATTTATTATTATTATTATTATTATTATTATTATTATTATTATTATTATTATCTGCAGTAATTCACATAACAACTATGGCAAGAAAAGTTGCAAAACGAGGCACTTAACAAATGTTTCACTTAGCAGCATACATTTTGGGAATCAATTGTGGTTTTATCTTGAGGACCACCTGTATATGTGGCTCTCAACTTATGATCACAATTGAGACCCGTATACATTTTGGGAATCAATTGTGGTTTTATCTTGAGGAACACCTGTATATGTGGCTCTCAACTTATGATCACAATTGAGACCCGGATTTCTAAGTGGGTTGTTAAGTGAGTTGCATCCTATTTTATGACATTGTTTTTGGCCACAATTGTTAATCGAATCACTGTGGTTCTTAAGTGAATCACATGGCCATCAAGCAAATCCAGATTTCCCCTAGTGACATTGCTTGAGTTGGAAGGGACCTTGGAGGTCTTCTAGTCCAACCTCCTGCTTAGGCATGAAACCCTACACTACTTCAGACAGATGGTTATCCAACATCTGCTTAAAAACTTCCAGTGTTGAAGCATTCACAACTTCTGGAGGCAAGCTGTTCCACTGATCAACCGTTCTGACTGTCAGGAAATTTCTCCTTAGTTCTAAGTTACTTCTCTCCTTGTTTAGTTCCCACCCATTGCTTCTTGTTCTACACTCAGGTGCTTTGGAGAATAGGCTTTATTTTATTTATTATTAGAGTTGAAAGGGACCTTACAGGTCATCAAGTTCAATCCCCTGCCTGAGCAGGAAATCCTACATCACCCCAGCCAAATGGCAGTCCAATCTCCTCTTGAAAGTGTCCAAAGTTGGGGAGTCCACAACCTTCGCTGGCAGGCCGTTCCACTGGTTGATCGCTCTCACTGTCAGAAAATTCTTTCTTATCTCCAGGTTGAATCTTTCCTTGGTCAGTTTCCAACCGTTGTTCCTCGTCCGACCCTTTGGTGCCCTGGAAAACAGTGTGTCCCCCTCCGATCCATGGCAACCCCTTAAGTATCTGTATACAGCTATCATGTCCCCCCTTCTTTTTACTAGACTATCTATGCCCAGTTCCAGCAACCTTTCCTCGTATGACCTGGTCTGAAGAAGGTTGACTCCTTCTACTTTGTGGCAACCCCTGAGATATTGGAACACTGCTATCATGTCCCCCCTGGTCCTTCTTTTCATTAAACTAGCCATGCCCAGTTCTTGCAACCACTCTTCATATGTTTTAGCCTCCAGTCCCCTAATCATCTTTGTTGCTCTTCTCTGCACTCTTTCTAGACTCTCAACATCCCTTTTACATTGTGGCGACCAAAACTGAATGCAGTATTTAAAGCTTGACTAAATCAATAAATCAATCCCCCTAAAACTTTTCTGGATCAAAAGATCTTGTCAGAGATTTTTTTTTGTCAGTTCTGCATCTGCGAAAGAGCATCCTGTATGAGCGGGGGGGGAAAACCAAAATAAAAAGTCCTTTTTAAAACAGCATCCCCTCCCCTCATCTTGCAAATAAAACCACCCCACCTGTATAAATCCAGATGTGCACTTGCAGCCTTTCTTTCCCCTCCCTCTTGCCTTCCCCCCTCTCCCCCTCCACCAACCCTTTTCAAAAGACCGGACAGCAATTTCCCCCTCAAGTACTGTGAAGTGGCAAGACAGTTGATTTGTGTAACAATGTAATAAGAGCCTGGAGTATCCGATATCTGCCTTGCAATCCCTATGGGTAATGCCGGCTAGCCCAAGTGCCAATCATCCCGTCTGGCAGCGGCTGCCCGCAAACAACCCTGTGTGAGGGAAGGCGTTCCCATGGTAACGACGGGCTGGAGGGGCAGGGACCAATCCGACAAATCTGTTGCCGTGGTGCTGGGGCGTTTGTGTGTGTGTGTGTGGGGATGATTCACTTCATCAGTGGAGTTTAGAGGCAATTGAAAGGGGACAGGACCCTTCAGCTGGGGTGAGACGGTGGTTAAATTAACCTGAGCTTGGGTGGGTGGCTTTTGAAAAGCTTTTAGTGGCTGCCCGTACATATTTGCACCATCAAACAGATATTGGCAAAGCATTCGATCAGGCAAAGAGGTCTCTTTGGGGGCGAGATGATTTCAAAGCCTACACAGACAATCTCTGACTTACAACCACAGTAGAAATTCCATTGTGAAGCGAGACAGATTACAACAAAACTCCATCAGACTTGAAATACTGAAATTAGACAATTTATAACTACGTCACCTCCAAGCTGATCTAACCATAGTTCACAGAATCATATACCAAAATGTCTTTCCTTTAATTACTACTTAATCTTCTTTTTTTTTTAAAAAAATAGTTTTTATTGATATTTAAAATTTAAAAGAAAATATAAACACAAAAAAGAAAACTAAACAAATACATGCATACAGTAATCCCTCGCTACTTCTCGGTTCATCTTTTGTGAATTCGCTACTCCACGGGTTTTCAAAGGGGGCTTAAATCCATTGAAAATTGTAAATCCATTAAAAATTCATAAAATTCTTTTGCAGTACTACCCTACTCTATTAAAGAAACTGGTAGGATATCACATGTAGTTCCAGTTGAGAAACATTATAGAATGACTGTTTAATGCAAAGGGTGGGTTTTAAAAGTCCAAATACTCATTAAAAACATTAAAAAAAAATCTTTCCTCTACTTCACGGAAATTCGTTTTTCATGGGTGGTCTTAGAATGCATCCCCCGCAAAAAAATGAGGGATTACTGTAAACATAACAATAAATAAATTTACAAGAACAATATTATATCAAACACCTTACATATATTCTTTTGTTTTCTTACTTTGGAAAATACACAAAATATATTTTGTTTATTAATTTCTCTAAATATATACTTCTGTTATCATTCCTACCACCTTATCTTAATCATTAATACAAGAATTCATGTAATTAAATCATATACCAAAATGTCCTTTCGCCTTTTTACTACTTAATCTTCAACCGCAACAACACACAAGCATGTAATAGATTCAAATTAAATTTAAACTGCTCCAAACTCGACTGCAGAAAATACGACTTCAGCAATAGAGGGATCAATGCCTGGAATTCACTATCTGACTCTGTTGTTGTTGTTGTTGTTGTAATTATTATTATTATTATTATTATTATTATTATTATTATTATTAATTAGATTTGTATGCTGCCTCTCTTCAAAGACTCGGAGTGGCTCTTCTCTTTTGTCTCTGCCAAGCTAAATATAGTTAGTGGAAGTGGTAATGCGTGCACTATTGGAAGCAACTAATTAATTAATCATAATTTCTCTAAATATATACTTCTGTTATCACTCCTACCGCTTTATCTTAATCATTAATACAAGATTTCATGTAATTAAATCATATACCAAAATGTCCTTTTGCCTTTTTACTATAATCTTCAACCGCAACAACACACAAGCATATTAGATTTGTATGCCACCCCGAGTCTACGGAGAGGGGAGGGATACAAATCTAATAAATAATAATAATGTAATAGATTCAAATTAAATTTAAACTGCTCCAAACTCGACTGCAGAAAATACGAGTTCAGCAATAGAGGGATCAACACCTGGAATTCACTGTCACTCTATTGTTGTTGTTGTTGTTGTTGTTGTTTATTAGATTTGTATGCTGCCTCTCTTCGAAGACTCGGAGTGGCTCTTCTCTTTTGTCTCTGCCAAGCTAAATATAGTTAGTGGAAGTGGTAATGCGTGCACTATTGGAAGTGACTAATTAATTAATCATAATTTCTCTAAATATATACTTCTGTTATCATTCCTACCGCCTTATCTTAATCATTAATACAAGAATTCATGTAATTAAATCATATACCAAAATGTCCTTTTGCCTTTTTACTACTTAATCTTCAACTGCAACAACACACAAGCATATTAGATTTGTATGCCGCCCCGAGTCTACGGAGAGGGGAGGGATACAAATCTAATAAATAAATAAATAAATAATAATAATAATAATAATAATAATAATAATAATAATAATAATAATGTAATAGATTCAAATTAAATTTAAACTGCTCCAAACTCGACTGCAGAAAATACGAGTTCAGCAATAGAGGGATCAATGCCTGGAATTCACTATCTGACTCTGTTGTTGTTGTTGTTGTTAGATTTGTAGGCCTTCTCTCTTTGAAGACTCGGAGCGGCTTTTCTCTTTTGTCTCTGCCAAGTTAAATATAGTTAGTGGAAGTGGTAATGCGTGCACTATTGGAAGAGCCAAGGGGGGGGGGGATTTTCTAACAGAAAAAATCTTATGTGGTCGCTAAGAATCAACAATAACCTGATAGCACATCATCGTCATCATGAATTGGCCATTGCAATTCTTTTTGCTAACAGAATGTGCTAACTGTTTATTCCCATTGGATGAGAGAAATGTAGCAGTTATTGGTAATTCAAGATTGCAGTTGATTTCTCTATCCTGTTAATTTCAGACCAAAAAAAAAAACCCCACCAAAAAAAATTAACCACGCTCTGAAATCAGTTGTTAAAAAAATACTGTCTTCTGTGAAAGAGGCTTCTGTATTCCTACTTCACGGGAAGGGTGCTAGAAAATGACTTTTTAATTTATGTTGAAAGCATCCATTGTTGTAAGGTTACAGGGGAGGCGGGAAATAGCTGCAGAAACGGGTGCTTTCATCGAAAGCAATAAAAACAGCTTTGTCCCTGCCTGCTACCAGATCCACGTCTATGCAGTCTTACAATTTGAGTGTTAGAAAAAGAGGAGATGGGGCAGATATTACATGGGTGAAGATGGGGTCTCCCATTTGGCATTATCAACTGGCTCTAGGACCCCTTGGGCGATTAATTTATCCAGTTGTTCATCCACTTTTGGCCAAGGGCAAAAGGACCCTTCGGGGCTTTAATCTAATGGGGTTGATACTAAGGTCTAGGTTAAATCATATAATGGGTTTGCCCTTATATTTACCTAGACTCCTGTCGGACACATCTTGGAAATCTGCCGGTAGAAACATAGAAACATAGAAGACTGACGGCAGAAAAAGACCTCATGGTCCATCTAGTCTGCCCTTATACTATTTCCTGTATTTCATCTTAGGATGGATATATGTTTATCCCAGGCATGTTTAAATTCAGTTACTGTGGATTTACCTACCACGTTTGCTGGAAGTTTGTTTCAAGCATCTACTACTCTTTCAGTAAAATAATATTTTCTCACGTTACTTCTAGTCTTTCCCACAAGTAACCTCAGATTGTGCCCCCTTGTTCTTGTGTTCACTTTCCTATTAAAAACACTTCCCTCCTGAACCTTATTTAACCCTTTAACATATTTAAATGTTTCTATCATGTCCCCCCTTTCCCTTCTGTCCTCCAGACTATACAGATTGTGTTAATGAAGTCTTTCCTGATAAGTTTTATGCTTGAGACCTTCCACCATTCTTGTAGCCCGTCTTTGGACCCGTTTGATTTGATCAATATCTTTCTGTAGGTAAGGTCTCCAGAACTGAACACAGGATTCCAAATGTGGTCTCACCAGCGCTCTATAAAACGGGATCAAAATCTCCCTCTTCCTGCTTGGAACAGTTCAAGCAGATCCAGTAGCATGTCCAGTTCAAGCAGGGGGTTGACTAAAAGACCTCCAAGGTCCCTTCTAACTCTGTTATTCCGTTAGAGAAAGGGGAAGCAAGGTATCGCATAGCCAGTACATTAAAAACAGCAACAATCAAAGCAGATAACAAAATCAATCACCAGTCAATTGCAACAAGCAGCTTTACTCAGAACAATTTACATCCTGTGATGATACATTTAACACTATCAAACATCCACATCTGCCTATCTCAGGTCTTTGGGAAGGACTTGATATGTGGATTAAAAAAAAACCACACAGAATCCATCTGGCTAACTGTGCAATGAGTGACAGATGAAGAAAAAATATATATCACAATTTGCATATTGAAGTTGAGCAATTTCAACTTCAATTTCATTACTTTGATTGCATCAATAGTAATAGGAGCCCTTTGGGGCAATGCCCATAGCGCTACCTCAATAGATGGAAATTTTGAACTTATTACACCTGAATATCCCTACTTTGCAAAAACAAAAAGAGAAACACCCTACTTGGAACTGCTTATAGGTCTATGTGTAGTCCTTGACTTGCAACAGTTCATGGAGCAACCATTCAAAGCAGAGGTGGGCTACTGCTCAGACTGGGGGGGGATGGGACGCAGTGGGGTAGCAAAAATGAAGCTCCACCCCAGAGCACCCAATTTGCACTGAAAGATGTTGAAAGAAAATGCAGGGCGTCCTGCATAAGCCACGCCCATAGTGTGGTAGTAAAAATTTTGGGAGCCCTTCACTGATTCAAAGGAACAACAGCATTGGAACAAGTAGCATCCCTATGATCATGTGATCAAAATTTAAATGCTTAGCAATTGGTTCATACTTGTCTTATGCTGCACGAATCCCAGCGACTGATTAGGTCCCACAGAGTTGGCCTTCTCCGGGTCTCGTCGACTAAACAATGCTGTCTGGTGGGCCCCAGGGGAAGAGCCTTCTCTGTGGCGGCCCCGGCCCTCTGGAATCAACTCCCCCCCGGAGATCAGAACCGCCCCCAACCTCCTTGTCTTTCGTAAGACCCACCTATGTTGTCAGGCATGGGGAAATTGAGCCCCTGGGTTTATATTATTTATGTACGGTATGTGTTGTATGCTTTTGATAATGGGTTTTTAGATGTTCTTTTTTAAATGTATTAGATTTGTTTACATTGTTGTTATTGTTGTGAGCTGCTCTGAGTCTCTGGAGAGGGGCGGCATACAAATCTAATAAATTAAATTAAAAATAAATTATGGCCATTGCTATGTCCTAAAATTATGGGATCACATTTTGCAATTTTTTGGCTAATAGGTTGCTAATTTTATCAACTGCAGAGATTCATTTAACAACCGCATCAAGGAAAGTTGTAAAAATGGGGCAAATCTCATTTAACCAATGTCTCACTTAACAATAGAAACTTTTTGGGCTCAATTCAGGGCGTTAGTCAAGGCCTATCTTGATCTCAAACGTTACCATAATAGCTCTTAGGTCTTCGGTTAGGACTTGAAGTGTTAATTTTTTAAAAAGAAAAAAAATATTAAATATATATATATTAAAAACAAAAAGAACAGAACATTGTATTTTTCAGCTTGTAAATACAGTTGTGCTATGTCTGTTGTAGGACAATACAGTAATAACTGGAACTCACGTATAATTCAGGCCATTTATTAACAGAACTCGTGCCAGAGCAGGCAGATACACACACATAAGGTTTCAGCAGAAAGCATAACATTTATACAGCAGACAGGCTGAGGAGCCAACCAATACAGAACAGCATAATCTCCCGCCTGCATTGTTACTTAGTAAACGCGGCCAATCAGCACCTTGGAGAAGGCGCCAATCCCCGCGGCTTTCCCTGCTGCCGGTCGTCAGGCAGATATAACACTCCTTTCTTCTTGGATAGAGCAAACGTAATCCTTCAGATAGGCGGGTTTTTTTGAAATCCTGCTGGAGCGTCTGAGCCCTTCCTGACACTCCGGCTTGACCTCCAACTCTGTCAATCTTTCCCTTAATACCCTGTGTGGAGAAGCCACTCCTGAACAGATGTCTGGGGCAGGACTTCCTGGTCCCCTGGCTTGGGGTGGTAATGGAAACACCTCTCTTTCCAGCAACCCTTCCTCGCTTTCAGTGGCTTCCTGATCTCTTGCCCGGTCCACCCTGATTTGGTCCAAGTGCCTTTTCCAAACCCTGCCATCCCTTAATATTGTTTCAAAGGATCGAGGCCCCAATGCTCTACTTATAGTTGCCCGCTTCCAGTTCTGCCCCCCTGCGTATGCCCGCACATACACCCTGTCACCTACCTCTATTCTCCTTCCCGCTGGATCTGGCCACTGTGCAGCAGGGGCATATAAGGGATGTAACCTGTCCAGGGTGATCCTCAGCTTCCTGCCCATTAACAATTCGGCCGCAGTCTTACCAGTTGCCACACATGGCGTGGAGTGCTGAGCCATTAGCAACTCCGTGACTCTCTGGTGCCATGACCCTTGTGGCATCCGTTTGAGGGCATCCTTGGCAGAGCGCACCATGCGTTCCGCCTGCCCATTTCCGGCGGGATGCCAAGGCGATGCCAGGGCATGTCTGATGCCCCCAGCTGCTAAAAACGACTCAAAAACCACAGAAGTGAATTGAGGGCCATTGTCCGAGACAAGTATGTCAGGGAACCCATGAGACGCGAACAATGTTTCCAAAACTGTCACAATTGCCATAGACTGAGTAGACCTCAAGCGGGCCACCTCTAACCACTTAGAGTGGGCATCCACGACTATTAAAAAATTCTCGCCCATAAAAGGACCGGCCAGATCAATGTGTAGCCTTGCCCATGGCCCCGCAGGTGGCTCCCAACTCAATGATTCCGCTCGGGGGGGAAGAGACCTACTCTCTTGGCACACCTGGCAAGCTGCCACCCGCTGTTCTATCTCCTTATCCATGCCAGGCCACCAAACATAGTCCCTAGCAAGCCCTTTCATGCGGACAATGCCGGGATGTCCCTTGTGTAACAGAGACAGTACATGTGCACGTTGCTTGGGGGGAATTACTACTCTACTTCCCCGGAGCACACAACCCCTTTCCACTGACAGTTCTAGTTTACTACGGAAATATAGGGCAAATTCTTCCCCCGGAGACGAGGCAGGCCAGCCTCTGAGAATCCACTGCTTAACCCTAGACAAAACTAAATCTTTTCCCGTCTCCCTGGCTACCTCCGGAGCTGCCAATAAAACAGGCTCATCCCCAATGGCCAAAACCGTGCTGGCTGGAGCAGGATCTGACAGGAGCTCCGTAAGGGGACATCTACTAAAAGCATCCGCGTGAGCAATGTGGCGGCCCGGCCGGTAAGTCAATGTATAACAATAATTGGCTAAAAATATTATCCAGCGCGACATGCGCGGAGACAGCACAATCGGACTCTGCCTATTCCCAGCTAGTAACCCTAACAAAGGCTGATGGTCCGTGACGAGCTCAAAGTGCCGGCCATACAGATAGTTGTGGAATTTCCGCACCCCCGCGATCAGAGCCAAAGCCTCCTTATCGATATGCCCATAATTCCGTTCTGCCTTAGCTAGCGTGCGGGAGAAAAATGCCAATGGAGCCTCCTTCCCATCTGGCAACTTATGGCTCAGCACCGCCCCCACGCCGAACTGTGAAGCGTCGCATGTAAGAATTAAAGGCAACGTTGGGGAATACTGGGCAAGTACACTGTTGGAAGTCAGAATTTCTTTTACCGCCAAAAATGCCGACTCTTCCCGCCGCCCCCAATGCCAAACAGCTTCCTTATCCAGCAGTCTATGGAGCGGCTCAGCGACCGATGCCTTGTGAGGCAAAAATACGGCATAAAAATTTAATAAACCCAAAAATGCTTGCAGCTCTTGTTTTGATTGTGGCCTCGGTGCCTCCTTAATTGCCCTCGTCTTATCCCCTGTGGGGTGGATTCCCTCAGCATCTACTGTGAAACCTAAAAATTCCACACTCGGGACCCCATAAACACACTTTTTTGCCTTTAACTTGAGTCCAGCGTCTCTAAACTTAGACAGTACCTGTCTCGTTCTCATTTCCAACTCCTCCACCGACCCCCCAGAAACCAATACATCATCGAAATAGGGGACAGTTCCCCCAATTCCGTAGAGCAACCGCTCCATGAGCCCCTGGAAAATTCCAGGGGCAATAGACACCCCGAACTGAAGTCGGTTGCACTTAAACACCCCCCGGTGAGTAATTATCGATTGCGCCTCAGCCGTTTGGGGGTCTACAGGTAACTGCTGGTACGCTTGCGTTAAATCCAGCCTCGCGAACAACCTGCCCTTCCCAAGTGAGTGGAGCAGCTGCTGCACCACTGGCAGGGGGTAGGAATGATGTGCAAGCGCCCGGTTGATAGAACATTTATAATCGCCACACAAGCGAATTCCCCCATCCCCCTTGACCGCAATAACCACTGGGGTTTCCCATTTTGCCTGGTCAATAGGTTCTAAAACCCCTTGGCTAATTAATCTATCCAATTCTTCGTCCACTTTGGGCCTCAGAGGAATGGGTACACGGCGGGGTTTAAGTCGGACAGCTGGAACATTTGGGTCTAAGCTAAAAGAAATCAATGAGCCCTTGTAACAGCCCAGGCTGGAATCGAACACAGAGGGAAATTCCTTGGCCCACCTGTCAAAACCCGTCTCCTCCCTCACTGCATTCACTCCCGTAACAGATAACCCCAAAGCAGTAAACCAGTCCAAACCCAGCAAATTGGCAAAAGGCCCATTCACAATAATTAAAGGTAATTTGCCTGTAAAAGCCTTAAATTGAACCGTAAAGGTACCCTCCCCCACAAGAGGAATGAGAGTTCCCTGATAGTCCTTGAGGTTGAGCTGACACGGCCGAAGTTGAGACTTCCGTAGCGCGGGAAAACATCGCTTTGCCGTCGACCAGGACACCAGGGATCGGGCAGATCCAGTGTCGACTTGCATCGGGCAAACAGTGTGGCCCAGGCGCACACACACGGAAATCTTGTCCACCGAGGAGGACGTCTTTCGCACGTACGCTGTAGTCGAACGCGGAGAAGTAAAAACAGCATTGCAGTCTTCCCGGCGAGAATAGGAGGATCGTCGCTGCCACCGAGAGCCTGAGGTAGAATAGTCTTTTTGCTCCCTTTGAGCCGGCGGAGGAGATCTACGGGACCGGCAAACCTTAGCGATATGCCCTTTCGCACCACAGCGCCAGCAAGAAGCGCCACGGAAAGAGCAATTTACTCTGAGATGCCCCCCTCCGCACCCACGGCAAGGAGACAGTGGGGCCCGGGGCCGGGTGGCAGGCTGCTCCCGTCCACGACTCGCAGTCAACCGACAAACTTCCTCCTCAGTAGGCGCTGATGCCCCATCTGCTTCCGCAGGCATCAGTGGCTTGTCTGGGGAAGGGCTGCTTGGCAAGGTGACATTGACTGAGGAGTCCATGGCTGCCACAGATTGTGTGGACAATTCAAATGCCCTGGCCTCTGCCAAAGCGGTGTGAAATGATAAATCCTGGATGGCCAATAAACGCCGCTTGAGGCGACCATCTCGTATGCCAAATACTAGTCTATCAAGGAGGTAATCGTTTAAATCCAAAAACTCACAATAAAGAGCTGCCCTGCGTAAAGCAGCTACATAGTCATTTATCGATTCCCCCTCACCTTGGTTCCTTTGGTAGAACTTATACCTTC